>NC_044303.2:34647714-34947714 GCF_007474595.2 Lynx canadensis
AAAGAAGACATCCAGATGGCAAACAGACACATGAAAGATGCTCAACATCACTCATCATCAAGGAAATACAAATAAAAACCACACTGAGATACCACCTCACACTAGTCAGAGTGGCTTAAAATTAACAACTCACTAACAATGGATGTTGGCGAGGATGTGGAGAAAGAGGAACCTTTTGCACGGCTGGTGGGAATTGCAAAATGGTGCAGCCACTGTGGGAATAGTATGGAGGTTCCTCAAAAAATTAAAAAATAGAACTATCCTATGACCCAGAAATTGCACTACTAGGTATTTATCCAAAGGATACAGGAGTGCTGATTTGAAGGGGTACATGCACCCCAATGTTTAATAATAGGACTATCGACAATGGTCAAAGTATAGAAGGAGCCCAAATGTCCATTGACTGATGAATGGATAAAGAAAATGTATATATATCCACTTATAAATTACCTGAATAACAAAGAAGTTATTATTTCTACCACAGTTATTTCCTATCCCTATTTCAGATGAGAAGCCCTAAATTTGCTTAGGCGAAAACAAATTCTGGGTCTGAGATGCCTTCTAAATGCCTCTAAATGAACCTTGAAATATTTGCATTTGTGAAATGTTAAGGATAGTCTAAGGGATTTACCATTTCTATAGAAATTTAGAATTATGAAATTCATAATTTGAAGCTTGGGATTACTTCAGAAGATAAATTTTATATTGTACTGACTAAAAGAATTGCATTTACTCTGTGTGTGTGTGTGTGTGTGTGTGTGTGTGTGTGTGTGTGTGTGTGTGTGTTTTATGTAGCATTTGAAACATCTCTGAATAAATGAATGATACTGTCAGAATCCCTGGAGGGATTCTGTTTATGATCTGGTCTTGACTGATAACAGAGGTAATGAATAAGAGGCTGTGGGAAAGTTCTAAGCAACAGGAGCTTTTGAACTTATTGCAGCAATTTCTCTTCTTTGAAGAGTAGATGATTTGGCCAAGGAAAAGAAAAAATAAAGGTTCCAAGTCAAAATCTAATAATGGCTCTTTAAAATGGGTTTAGTTCTTCTTTAATATAAAAAAAAAAGTTCAAGAGAGATAAAGAGATATTTCTCAAAAGAACATACATAAATAATAAATAAAAGTGTAATGAGATAACCAGAAATTATACTTATTGTGATTCTCTTTTATTCATTTCCCTCTTTGAGACCTTTTTTACAGTTAATCAGAGACAGATTATTTCCAGTATTATTACAGTGGAAATAGAAAGAGCCAAAAGACATGTTTTCCATTATCTCTTTTGTTTTACATCTAAAATGATGCTGAGGGTAAGTAGCAGGGTACCAAGTTACCGCCATGTATTAAACTGCAAAGAGGGGAATGAAAAACACAACTAGTCAATCATAATAAAGATGAGTTGTCTGTGGGGGGAGAGGAATGTGAACATAACCTTAGACAAAAATCTGATGGCAGGATACAGGAGAAGGTGATCTGGGAGGACTGTGTGGAGAGAAGTGGGATCAGTCAGAAGATTGCTGAGCAGTGCTGGTAGCCAGTGCCTTCTTGACATGATAGCTGTGCCCAGGCTCATAGACCATGATTGCCAGTAAAGGAGGAACTGAAGACACCTTGGTGGTAAAGTCAAAATCCTTGCTTATTCTATGTCTTCCCTTCATATTAGCTTGCAATTCCCCCATAGGTAACCCATCAGGGAGATTTGTTCCTTACTTAGAAACCATTTTATGTTTATTTAGATTCCTCACTTGTGAAAAATCCCTATGACATTCCTAAGCTACAGAAAATAGATACCAAGTGTCCTTGACATTTCAATAGGCAAGCCTGTCAAGAAAGGGAACACTTACTCTAGTTTTGGGGAGTAAAAAAAAAATTATCCCTTAAGAAAATCAGACATGTTTAACCCAATTCTAATCAAGTTAATGCAGATGAAAAGGGATACATTCTTATACCTCAAGTTGATGAATGTTTGCTACATAAAACTCAGCTTTTCCAAAGGCACAATAAGCAGATACTTTACTATGTGACTGCTGAGCATAAACTAGTTCAAACCCTTTGCAGGTTATTTGACAATTTATATCAAGAATCATAAAAATGGTCATACTTTTAATTAAGACATCACTTCAATGAATTTATCCTGGGGCACTAAGTGGGAATGTGCAGAAAAGTGCGTTTGCATTAAAGTATTATCAAGATATCATTAAAGCATTATTTATGATATCATAAAATTCAAAACTGCCTAAATATCAGCAATGGGATACTCTTTAAGCAAATAATGTATCCATAGGACAGAAACAATTGAAGGTAACTTTCACTATATCCATAGCATATTTTAAGTAAATTTTGTTCTATATAAATAAATATAAAATGAATTCTATGTAAATACAGGTAGAATAAAGTAAGATACATAACTATATGCAATAAGCAAATACACATACAAATTCATGAACACACACAGACACACTCACACACACTGTCCTAGGTACCCAAAATTTCACAATAGACCAGAATTGTGTCTTATTTAAGGTGGGAGAAGTTCTAGGATACTGTGAGCATAAATAATGCCACTTCACTTGTTGGGGTGAGGTTCCAGAAAACTCTGCAACAATGACACAGGTCAACCGTGATGCGACTCTGCATAGCCTGCCTAAAACTCTCTTGAATAGCTTCATATCATCTCTCAATTCCTATACATATTCCTAGTTTTCCAGTGCTTGATCCAACTACTCAACAATCACCCCCCTAATATTTCAATTTTATGCCTTTACAGGACAGAATATGAAAGAGAGAGTCTGTCTTTTAGGATACACCTAGAGTCAAGATGATGCCAAACACAACAGACTCTCCCTATGGGGAAATATTCTAACATAGAAAAACACAGTTAAAAGAAGAGGATCAGCTGTCTGCTTTTAAATTGATCCGATGGAGTTGTCATCAAAGTTTCTGTTCCCATATACAGGTTTTAAGAACCAAAAATAGTACACTTCTATTTGTATTATACTTCCTACCTTTGAATATTCAATTATACCCTCAAATAATTTTTTTTATTCTAATGCTTACTCTACTGAGGAAATTATCATTAGCTTTAGATAATCATAACTATAGCGCCTATGAGAGAGAAGATTTGTCAGAGAAGTATTAATCCAGATATGACAGATTCACTATAAATTTTTCAGTATTAATTGTTGAAGAGTTTATGGTAGAATTTACACGTCGGACAACTACAATTTTATTTCCACTTCAAACAAAATGCCAACCTTTTCTTACTTGTAGAATTCACAATTAAAAGAGAAAAGAAAGCAATGTAGAGGATGCATGCATATAGTGAGAGCATGTTGAAAATAGTAATATTGAAAAGAGGTGGAGTACAATCCAAAAATATATGTAAATGTTTCTTCCTCAATAAGTATCATTTTGGCAGTGATAAATTTCTTTAAAGAAAAAATAAAAACTTATACATTAGCTTTCCACTTTTATAAGCAAGACCAAAGCAAATATATATGATAACAATGGCATTGATTCATTATGATATAATCAAGGGCTTAGTAAGGCAGAGTAGAAGTTATTGTTCTGCTAAAATTTGAGAAACCAACCAACCACTTTTACTATGGGCTGCTGCATTAACTAGAATTCTTTGGTTTGCAATGTGAAAACAAAACAAAACAAAACACCAGTATACTTTAAACAATAAAAAAAAATGTTGGATCACATAACTGAGGTGTTCTTTCATGGAGTTCTTTCAAGTACTAGAGAAAAGGTAAAATCTTCTACCTCAACAATAGTTCCCTCAAAAGTTAGGAATCGAATTGCATCAGTCCTAATGTCTGGTGTAAGCCCAAGGGAAATGGATAATGGAATATACGTAATGGTTTATGTCATTTGGGGTTTACTCTAGGAGTTGCAGTAGAGTCTTTTCAATGAATCCAGGAAATAGAGGATACAATTAAAATGAGTCAACTAGTCCACTGTTCACCCATTTATCACTGAAAGCCAGTTTGGATTTTAGAACTTACCAGCATTTTCCATTGTCCATTTCTTAAGCTTGTCTCCAAACCAAAAAGTTAAATTTTAATTCTAATTTAAGCATCACAAAAATTTCCCCCATCCAATGAGACAGGATTGCATGTATGTTAAAGAGAACCTTGTCAGTCAAAGAGTGGACATATTCTAGGTGTATCAGCTAACCTCATGTAAGGGACCGAAGTGATGTCTCTTTGTCAGGGTTCACTCTATGGAGCATTTGACTTCTGTTTTACTGGGCACTATATTGAAACACATAATATTCTAAGCCAAATTGTTTGATGTCTAGTCTTAATTATAAAACCTCTTAGGTTTTGTGACAATCTCTCTCTGATGTGGAAATTTTATCCATGAAATGATTAGTTCTAAGAGATTTCTGTAAACATCAAATGAAAGAGTTATTCTAATGTGCTTTCTAAACTGTAAAGTCCTATGAAGAAAAGAAAATATGCACAAAGGTTCAGTATTATTGATATTATTGGCATATTATCAAGCAGTAGAATCACTTTATAAAATGGGAATTGCAGAAAGTTACTTAATCACCAGTTTGACATTTTAACATGTATTTAACTAAAACTTTACATCCTAGGTTTCTGAATAGTGTTTGATAAACACATCAATAAAAAGAGAAGCAACCAGCGAATGTGGCACTGATTCTAATCATGCACTTAAAAAATTCTTCTCTTAACTTTATTACTTTTTCCTACTTCTTTTCTCATGCTCCATCTGCAAGCTACTAATCCCAGAACCATCTCCCTTGAGTATATTTTTTTTTCCTCACAGAGACAGTTTCTTGAACTGAAAGGATGTTAAAAGAAAGATTAGTGCTTAGCAGAGAATCTCCTCCTGAAGCAAAAAGTGGACCCAATGGGACAATCAGAAGAAAGAAAGAATAACTTGGAGATTTGAAACAAAGCAGGTTGCAGAGAGTAGTCAGGAATACAGGACCCAGAAACCTCAAACAACCCTGTGAGAATTTTCATTAGCAAGGACAAGCTTATTTCTAACAGCCTCCGTCCTCTCCATGACTTTCCAAATTGGTTTCTAATTGAATTAAATTTCCTAGAATAACAATTCTTTTGGAAGAGGAACATTGTGGCCAACACAAAACTCGACCCATTTTTAGATACAATTAGTATAATAAAATATTAGTTGACTATATGACTAATAGAGCGGGATTAATCAATCAATAATTATGAATTTGGTGGCATGGACAAGTTTTTCCTGGAATGGATAAGCTAAATTTTTTGTGATAAATCCACATGGTTATAACCAAGTTTGATATACAGAAAAACTAATAACAGTATCGACTTTATCTTTTTGACACAACACTTTTGACGATGTTGCCCAAGAACTGACTTCTTATTGAAATTTTTCATGATTCTCTTCAGATGATAATTCATCTTTCTTAAAGTCATACAATCTTTTAAAATGTGGTGTACCATTCACTATATTTATTTTATTTATTATTGCTGAATATTCTGTCAATTTGCCAACCAGGTTTTAAGCTTCCAGAGCCTAGTTTCCAGGGCAAAGCCAACACTCAACAAAGGTTCTTTATTACACATCTTCCAAGTGTTAGGCTCAGTATTAGGTGCTGACATGTTTTAGAGTAATAATAGGCTAATCCTGTGTAATTAATATGTTTACACAGACATATATACCATGTTGCCTGACTTCTAAAGTACAGTCAACAAAATGGAAGGTAACTGGGAGGAAGGTGGAAATTTCAAAGTTTGTTCCATGCTAAATTATTTTTTTTAATTTTTTTAAATGTTTATTCATTTTTGAGAGACAGAGAGAAAAGAGGGGAGAGGAGAGACAGACAGACAGAGTCCAAAGCAGGATCCAGGCTCTGAGCTGTGAGCACAGTGTTAGAGACACACTTGAACTCAGTGACGGCAAGTTGGACACTCAACCGACCGAGACACCCAGGTGCCCCTAAATCATTTCCTTAAATTAGTAACCATCTTTTGCCTAGCACGTATTTAAAAAAAATAGATCTGCCTCATAATTCAAACTTTGTGCTTGTATTGCTGAGTTATTGTTTCATTCTCTCTTCTAGATGATACCTGCAATCTTGGTTCTCAATACATATTATTGTAGTAATAGAGTACAAAAGAATTGTAAAAACTATATTTGAAGTTTTCCTTCATTTCTAAAATTCAGCAGGCTTTCTAATAAGGTACTATTTTTCATTATAAAAGTTTCACCATTTTCCTTACACTTGAAGAGGGTCGACTATATTATGCTAGATCACATTAAAACTCTAGTGTCCATTTAAATCTGGCTTCAAGCAGGAAGAAGAATAGCACAAGAAAAATGTGTAGAACAAAGAAACCATTATTTCTTGCCTTCAGTTATACTCTACAATTTTTTTTTATTCTCTCAAGTTGCCTATTAATCTGGATCCCAAGAAAAAATTACTTGGAGTATGATTTCCTTTTGGCTGACCTTTTAAAAAATATAATTTTTTTTTTAGAGCAAGTTTAGGATCACAGCAAAATTGAATGAAAAATGGAGAGACTTCCCATTTACCACACTCCCACACATGCATGACCTCTCCTATCATCAGCATTCCCACCAGAGTGGTGCATTTGTTACAAGTTATGAACCTACATCAACACAACATCATCACCTACAGTCCATAGTTTACAAAGGGTTCACTCTTGGTATTGTACATTCTATGGATTTGGGTAAATGTACAATAACATGTATCCACGATGATAGTATCATCCAGAATAGTTTCACTGCCCTAAAAATCCTGTGTACTCTGCCTAGTCATCTATTTCTCTCCCCTAACTCCTGGCAACCACTGGGCACTATAGTGTCTCCATAGTTTAGCCTTTTCTAGAATGTCATTTAATTGGAATCAGACAGTATATAGTTTTCCAGATTGATTTCTTTTATTTAATATGGACTTGAGTTTCCCCAATGTTTTGTCATGGTTTGATAGCTCATTTCTTCTTAATGATGAATGATACTCTATTGTCTGCATTACCACAATGTATTTATCCTTTCACCTACTGGAGGGCATCTTGGTTGCTTCCAAGTATTGTCAATTTTGACTAAAACAGCTATAAATATCCATGTGCAGGTTTTTGGTGGGCATAAGTTTTCAATTACTTTGAGTGACTACCAACAGATATGATTGCTAGATCATATAGCAAAAAAAAATTGTAAAGACTTTTATTTTTAAATATGAAATCACTGACACTAAATTCTAAAAGTCTATGTTATAGGAGATTAGAATAAATAGCATGGGGTTGAACAAAAATCAAAGTCTTAGTTTTACAGAAAGAGTAAAAAAATATTTATATATACAACGGTTGGTGGCAATTCATTAGTAACCTCCCATACTGGACAGCAACAAGTTTTAGCCCTAAAAATATAAATTTCATAAATATTTGGATTACTAATAATTACATGGATGTCAATAGACTCTTTGGATCCAAAAGAAATTAGATTTTCTTATAATAAATTGTTCTAATAGTAATCAGTTTACTTGGGTTCCTACTGTAAATGTTATTCCATTGTCCTAGTAGAATATTGGATTCCAGAACTCCCTCGCACCCACCCTTAGAATCACTATCACTTAAAAACACTGCTGTAAATGGCAAGACGTATTCATTATGCATACAGTTCAGAAAAGAAACTGTTAAAAAATATTTTCCTTGTGAATAGGCCACTTTTGCTAGAGCACTTTCCAAAATCATGCCCCAAAGAGCAAGAGTTCTGGGCTAAGATAAATAAGGTTGTAGATTAACTTATATTACATTATTCCATCATTCTCACCATATATTAACATGTTAAAGGTTCTGAAAATGTTACAACAATAGCAAATATTTAAATTTCTCAAACTTACCTGTGCACAAAACCCTTTTTCACAATTAACAGGAAATAACCCATAGACTAAGCTGTTAGAAACAGTGATCTAAACATATCGATTGATATTTTCCATTTCTAACTTAAATACGCTGCATAGTTTTATAGTGATGATTCATTTATCAGGCATTGTTATAAAATTCGCTGGTCCATATAAATTAAATGTCTCGAGTTCATCTATTTATTCTTAAAATATTTCTTGGGTGACTGTGCACAGAGGGCTCTTGCTTTCCAGAGAATAAATAACTGAAAAAAATGTTACTAAAAAGCTGAAAATGTAAAAGAGAAAATTATACAAATAAAATTTTGTAATGGAATGCAATAATTGAGTAAATAGCTGTGGCTTTGATGATAGTTCTGAAATACCGTCCTTTTTAAAAAAAAAAAAAACATTTGATTAAAGTTAGAATAAATTTGAAGTTTGTTTCATTGCACAGGATTACAATGTTGAGTTTAACTTGGTATAATATCATACGTTCTAAAATTTTAAAAATTTAGAACTCCTTACACCTAGTTGTTTTAAGTTTATTTTGTGTGTGTGTGTGAGAGAGAGAGAGAGTGCTAGTGGGGAAGGGGCAGAGAAAGGGAGCAGACTCTGTGCTGTCAGCTTAGTGCCTGATGCAGGGCTCAATCCCATGACCTGAGCAGAAATCAAGAGTCAGAGGTTTAACTGACTGAGCCACCTGGGCACTCCAGAACTGCTTACACCTATATTTAATGATACCAAATAGGTTCTTATGGTTTTTGCTTTTTCATTCACTTCATTATGTAAACTATTTCTGCTTTTTGGTTTTATATCATCTTTGTGAAATCTCTGACCAATGCTTCCAGCTTCTTGCCCATAATAAGTTTAATGATTGGAAGAGAAAATCAAATAGCCAAATTTAACACTGAGCTAAACATTATCCTTTTTCTTTTAATTGAAGTATAATTGACACAGATTACCCTATTAATTTCAGGTTACATCATGGTGATTCAATATTTTTATACATTACAAAATGATCCCCAAAATAAGTCTGGTTACCATCAGTCACCATACAAAGTCACCACAATATCATTGACTACATTGTCTATACCATATATTATTGCTAGGACTTATATTACTCAACGTTTGTATCTCTTAGTTCCCCTTTTCTATTTCACCCAGTACCCCAACTACCTCAACCCTTCCCCTCTCTGGTAACCAATAGTTCTTTCTGTTTTGTTTTGTTTGTTTGTTTTGTTTCTTAGATCCCACATATCAGTGATATCATATTATGTTTATCTTTCTGTGTCTGACTTACTTACTTAGCATAACACCATCTAGGTCCTTTCATGTTACCACAATAGTAAGATTTCATTCTTTTTATATGTCACACCTATTCTACCCATTAATTTATCAACAGACACTAAGGTTATTTCCACATTTTGGCTCTTACAGAAAATGCTGTACATAAACATACAGGTGCATATATCTCTTTGGATTGGTGTTTCCATTTTCTTTTAATAAATACCCAAAAGTGGAATTGTTTGATCATATGGTAGTTCTATTTTTAACTTTTGAAGGAAATTCCATACTGTTTTCCATAGTAACTGTACCAATTTACATCCCCACCAATGGTGTACAAATTTTCCCTTTTTTCCACATCTTAACCAACACTTTTTTGTTTGGTAATTTTGGGGGGGGGGCAAAAACCAATCTGACAGGTATGAAGTGATATCTCTCATTGTGGTTTGATTTGCATTTCCCTGATGATTGGTGATGTTGAAAACCTTTCCATGTGACTATTGGCCATCTCACTATCTTTTCAGGAAAATGTCTGTTGAAGTCCTCTGTACATTTATTAATCATTTTTCATATTAAGTTACTAAGATTTTATGTATTTGGGGCATTTACCCCTCATCAAATGTATGGTTTGCAAATATTGTCTCTCACTCAGTAGGTTGTCTTTTTGTTTTGTTTATAGTTCCTTTGTTGTGCAAAAGCCTTTAAGTTTGATATAATCCCATTTGTTTATTTTGTCTTTTGTTGTCCTTGCCTGAGGAGATTGATCCAAAAAAATATTACTGAGACTGATGTCAAAAAGCTTACTGCCTATGGTTTCTTCAAGGAGTTTTTGGTTTTAAGTCTTACATTCAAGTCATTAATCCATTTTTAATTTATTTTTGTATATGGTGTAAGACAGTGAATAGCCTAGTTTTATTCTTTTGCATATAGCTGTCTAGTTTTTCCAATACCATTTACTGAAAAGACTTTACCCCCTTGTATGTTCTTGCTTTCTTAGTCATAGATTAATTGACCATATATGCATGGGCTTTCTTCTGGCCTCTCTATTCTATTCCATTTATCTATGTGTATCTTTTCACATGTGTGTACCATTCTGTTTTGGTTACTATGGCTTTGTAATATTTTGAAATCAGGGAGTGTGATACCTGTAGCTTTGTTCTTTCTCAAGGTTGTTTTGGCTATTCAGGGTCTTTTGTGGTTCCATACCAATTTTAGGAATCTCTGTTCTAGTTCTGTGAAAAATACCATTGGTATTTTGAAAGGGATTGCACTGAATCTGTACATTGTTTTGGGTAGCATGGAGATTTTAACAATATTATTTTTTCTAATCCATGAGCATGGAATATCATTCAGTTTATTTGTGCCTTCTTCAATTGCTCTTCTTTATCCTTATTGTAAAGAAGATATGTTTTGGGGGCACCTGGGTGGCTCAGTCAGTTAAGCGTCCAACTGCAACTCAGGTCATGATCTCGGGGTTCCTAAGTTTGAGCCCTGAGTCAGTCTCTGTGCTGACAGCTCAGACCTGGAGCCTACTTCTTCTCTCTCTCTCTCTCTCTCTCTCTCTGCCCCTCCCCCCACTCACATTCTCTGTCTGTCTCTCTCTTTCAAAAATAAAAAACATAGAGAGAGAGAGAGAGAGAGAGAGAGAGAGAGAGAGATCTGTTTAGATGTGCATTATCATCTTTTCCTTCTTCCCAGACTTCAGGACATGAGGTTTGCTACAACCATCTAACTCATCATTTTAACCACCATATGCACATGCTGGTTCATGACATTTAATTCATTTTTGAAAAAAGATTTTCACAGATGGCCTTATCCACCTTCTTAAATCCAATCAATTGCATATGTGATATTTGAGTACCTACTATTTGTTTACTTTCGGGGTAGATATACTAACATAGATGATGAAACACAATCTACATACTCCCATCAGGAATACAATATAAAACAGCCAGTAAATTAGAATAGAATCAGTAAAATAAAGGGTAGAATGCATGTATACAAAATAAGTTTTGTGGATTATTAGGAAGGGGGGAGAGAGAATGCTGGGTGATAAAAAGAATAAACAGAATCAAATTGTCAAATGTCCCTCAACACAAATGATAGATCTTACATGTAATCAAGTTTGTTAATGATTCAAGGCAGAAGCAATAGCAAGAATTAGACCAAGCATAACTTCTCCTCCAGAGATTTGACACTGTTGATACAATTCCATATGTAATTTCTTGTACACATTTGGAAATGTTCTTACACAGATTTCAGATGTGACATATAAGCAATGCATGTGGATTATTTTTGGAAGACAGGAATTCATTCAGTTATGGAACATCTATTTTTATATCCTATTTACTTCATAATTTATGTGAAATTTTCCAGTGGGTCGTGCCACAAAGATGTATTACCTGAAGGCTCCTTTATATCAGAGACCAGGTAAATCCTGATAAAAACATTTTAACAGTAAGAATTCTTCATTACCTTTCTAACGTAAATATTAATGTGTCTTTATCAGGAGATTTCTTACAAAGAGATTTAACTAGGTCATCTCTTCTTTCCCAAGTGTCCAAGAAAAAGGAGAGAACATAGGTTAAGGACCTGTTGTTAATCTGATATTTTCAAAAGATATTACTGGCTACTTACTCACAGAAGAAAATGGTAGAACTTGGTATGTCTCTTAAGTATAGACAGTGTGACTAACCTCAAGGGGCAGTTTCACCTCAAAACAATCTTGCTCCCAATTGCTTTTCCTATCTATTAAAAAGTCCCATATATTAGGGGTGCCTCGGTGACTCAGTCGGTTAAGCATCAGACTCTTGATTTCTGCTCAGGTCATGATCTCAACTTTTGTGAGATCAAGCTCTACACTGTCAGTGAGGAGCCTGCCTAGGATTCATTCTCAATCTCTCTCCTCTCTCTCTCTCTCTCTCCCTCCTCCCTCCCAACCTCTCTCCCTCTCTCTCAAAATAAATAAACTTTTTAAAAGTCCTACATATTGAAAGGTCCATTCTTCTCTGCTTTTTTCATATAATATCATTTTATCTGTTAATAAATAGAATGATATCAAGAAACATATAATAAGCAACACCACAACCTCAGAATAAAACATGCAACACTAGTTTTGTAGTTTAGAGAGCTCATTCTTCATTCTAATAGAATGCATTGACAAACAAAATCATATAAGAAATATATTTAAATGTTTTCTCTTGTATTTTTCCCAGATGTCACTCTTGAAATTCAAAAAGATTTTCTAATAAATGTGAGGTAATTTTTGGTATACTATAAATACCTACATCCGCAGCCTATAGAAGTAAAGGTACCAAGACTTGACTGGTATTAAACAATTTGTCAGCGATTTATAATTAAATCAATATCACTCTTTTTGGAAGCACATCTTTGTCAATCAAATTCCTTGAGGTGGCTGCCCTAATATTCATCAGTTCCTGATTGCTGACATCTGAAATATATAGGAATCATGAGTTAAAGGCCAAGCCATTTTGAAAATGTGCTAGGTCTATTACCAGTAAATCACAGATTATCTACTGGTAATAAAAACTCATCTAATTTCTTCATTTCTATTTCATGCCTCTGTATTAGTGTGATATGGTAATTATTGAACAATTTGCATTTGTCTTTTTTTGTTTGTTTTCTTCCTAGAACTCACTAATAAATGTGTAATTAATGAAAAAATCTGTTAAAATGAATTGATGATTGGATGGTGTTAAGTCAATTCATAAACGACAACTATAATTACATAGATAGGTAAGTATACATTAAAAATAATTTAGGAAAAACATATAAAAACTGTATTTTGAGATCAATTTCAAACATTATTAGATTTTAGCACATTTAAATCCATGAAAACATTTTTAAAGTTTTTTGAAACGTCTTTAACACAACTTTCCTGGGGGGAGGAGACAAGATGGTGGAACAGCATGGAAGTTTTTTGTGTCTCGTCCATGAAATATAGCCAGACCAACACCAAACCATCCTGCACACCTAGAAAACTGATCTGAGGATCAACACAACAATATAAACAACCTGAACCACAGAATTCAGCAGGTACACGGCACGGAGAGGTAAACTTGGGGAGCAAGAAGGCAAGGGAAGGGAGGTGCTTTTGCAGGTGGAGAGAGGACAGAGACGGGGGAGAATACGGGAAAAGCACCCCTCCCTAAAAGCAGCTGGAGAGAAAGTGGAAAATTGGAAACAGCTGCAGGGACTAAACTAAAAACAGAGAAAGGAGAAAGGAGAGGGTTTAAATTCCATTAAGACTGTAAACAAGGGGAGCGCAAAGGCTGCAACTCCGCAGCTCCATACCTGCCAGTGCTCTGGTGGGAAGGGCGAATCCCCAGAAGCAGAGTGGGGTCCAGGAGGTTCTTGAGACACACAGGGAAAAGCTGTTCCACTGCTGGAAGGACATTCGGTAGAGACTGTTGAAGCCACCTGGTCCCAGCAGACCCCAGAAAACAGCCACATTCGCTGGTGCAGGAATAAGGTCATTAAGGGTGAAGCCTGGTGCCAGATGTGGCTTGTGATTTTCCATAATCCCTGAAATGCTGCTGCTACACTGTCTTGAGAACTTTTTGGGGGGCGGGCAGGCACCTGGCCGGAGTCTTGGGGCACTGGCAGCAGCAGGGTCCAGCAAGCGTTCCTGGGTGCAGCCGGCATTTGGCCATTGCTCAGTGAGATCATCCCACAGAGGGGTGGAACGGGTCAAAGCCGCAGCCCTTCAGAAGTAAGGGGCCGGGAAAAATATCCATATCTAAGACAAAACTCGGAAGAGAGGTACTGCCTGGGGCCCGGTCATGGACAGTGAAAGAGCCGGGAGTGGAGGAAGGCTGAAGACAGGATGGGTGTGCAACTGCTGATTGGGGAGAACAGTTCAGAAACTGGAGGCTGGGTAGCTGGGTGACACCATTTTCACTGCTCCCACGCATGTGCATATGCACCTACAGTGCCACAACATTCCACACCAGTAGGCTAGTAGCGCCATCTAGTGGAGAACGGAGCCGTTACACTGAGCCCCGCCCAACTGGGCCAACCTCATTCTTCAAGAACACAAGTCTCTGCCTACTTAGTTTACGAACTATAAAGTGCTACATAGTCTGACTTCTAGGAGAAAATGAAGTAATTTCAGTCCAATTTCAATCTGTTAGCTGGTCCATCTATTCAATTTTCTTTCTTTTTTTTCTCTTTTACACTTCTTTTCTTTTTCTTGAATGCAGAAAAAGAAAAATATTTTTTCTCAATTTTTATTAAAAATGCTTTTTTGTACTATATTTTCTACTTTTGTGTAAAATTTTTCAAATTCTGTTTTACTTCCATCATTTTTTTGGTCTACTTCAGTGCATTCACCTTTTCAAATTTTCAAACGATTCCTTTTTTTTCTTTGTCTTTTTTATCTTTTTCGTTTCTTTTCTTTTTCTTGAATGCAGAAAGAGAAAAACTTCATTTTTACTTTCAATTTCTATGTAAAATATTTTTCTTTAATTTTTTAACTATATTTTTTGCTTTTATATAATTTTTTCAAATTCTGTTTTACTTCCATCATTTTATTTTAATCTACTAGAGTGTATTCACTTTTTCAAATTTTCAAAAGATTTCCATTTTTTTCTTTTCTCTTTTTTCTCTTTCTCATTTCTTTTTTTTTCTTGAACACAGAAAGAGAAAAACTTCATTTCTACTTTCAATTTCTATTTAAAATTTTTCTTCAATTTTTTTCTACCAGATTCTTTACTTTTGTGTAAATTTTTTCAAATTCTATTTTACTCCCGTCATCTCACTTTAGTCTACTTCAGTGTATTCATTTTTTCAAATTCTCAAACGATTCCTTCCCCCTCACCCCGCCTTTTTATTCTCTAATCTGTCAAACCACTTTCACACCCAGACCAAAACACACCTAGGATCTAGCATCATTTATTCGATTTGTGTGTGTGTTTAATTTTTTAATTTTAATATTTTTTAATTTTAATCTTTTTAATTTTAATTTTTCTACCTCATTAATTCCTTTTCTCCCTTAAAAATGACAAAACAAAGGAATTCACCCCAAAAGAAAGAGCATGAAGAAACGACACCCAGGGATTTAAACAACACAGATACAAGCAAGATATCTGAACCAGAATTTAGAATCACGATAATAAGAATACTACCTGGAGTCGAAAATAGATTGGAATCCCTTTCTGCAGAGATAAAAGAAGTAAAAAAAAGTCAGAATGAAATTAAAAATGTTGTAAATGAGCTGAACTCATGAATGGATGCAGCAGCAGCAAGGATGGATGAGGCAGAACAGAATCAGTGATATAGAAGACAAACTTATAGAGAATAACAAAGCAGAAAAAAAGAGGGAGATTAAGGCAAAAGAGCACGCTTTAAGAATCAGAGAAATCAGTGACTCATTAAAAAGGAATAGCATCAGAATCATAGGGGTCACAGAAAAGGAAGAGAGAGAAATAGGGGTGGAAGGGTTATGTGAGCAAATAATAGCAGAAAACATTCTTAACCTGGGGAAAGACACAGACATCAAAATCCAGCAAGCACAGAAGACCCCCATTAGATTCAAGGAAAATCAACTATCAACAAGGCATATCATAGTCAAATTTACAAAATACTCAGGCTAGGAGAGAATCATGAAAGCATCAAGGGAAAAAAGTCTCTAACCTACATGGGAGGACAGATTAGGTTTGCAGCAGACCTATCCACAGAAACTTGGGAGGCCAGAAAGGAGTAGCAGGATGTATTCAGTGTGCTGAATCAGAAAAATATGCAGACAAGAACTCTTTATCCAGCAAGGCTGTCATTCAAAATAGAAGGAGAGATAAAAAGTTTCCCAGAAAAACAAAAATTAAAGGAGTTTGTGACCACTAAACCAGCCCTGCAAGAAATTTTAAGGGGAGAAAAGATGAAAAAACAATTATATATATCAAACAAAGATTAGAAAAGCAACAAAGATTAGAAAGGATCAGAGAACACCACCAGAAACTCCAACTCTACAAGCATCATAATGGCAATTAATTCATATCTTTCAGTACTCACTCTAAATGTCAATGGACTCAATGCTCTAATCAAAAGACATAGGGTAACAGAACGGATAAGAAAATAAGATCCATCTATATGCTGTTTACAAGAGACCCACTTAAGACCTAAAGACACCTTCAGATTGAAAATAAGGGGATGGAGAACCATCTATCATGCTAATAGTCAACAAAAGAAAGCCAGAGTAGCCATACTTATATCAGACAATCTAGACTTTAAAATAAAGACTGTATCAAGAGATGCAGAAGGGCATTATAACATAATCAAGGGGTCTATCCACCAAGAAGCAACAATTTTTTACCTAACAATTGTAAACATTTATGCACCAAATGTGAAAGCACCCAAATATATAAATCAATTGATCACAAACATAAAGGAACTCATCGATAGTAATACCATAATAGAAGGAGACTTCAGCACCCCACTCACAGCAATGGACAGATCATCTAATCAAAAAATTAACAAGGAAACAATGGCTTTGAATGACACACTGGACCAGATGGACTTAACAGTTATATTCAGATTATTTCATCCTAAAGCAGCAGAATATACATTCTTCTCCAGTGCACATGGAATGTTCTCCAGGATAGACCATATACTGGCACACAAATCAGCCCTAAGTAAGTACAAAAGATAGAGATCATACGGTGCATATTTTCAAACCACAATGCTATGAAACTCGAAATCAATCACAAGAAAAATTTGGAAACGTAACAAATACTTGGAGACTGAAGAACATCCTACTAAAGAATGAATGGTCTAACCAAGAAGTTAAAGAGGAAATTAAAAAGTATATGGAAGTCAATGGAAATGATAACACCACAACCCAAAACCTCTGGGACTCAGAAAAGGTGGTCATAAGAGGAAAGTATATAGCAATCCAGGCCTTCCTAAAGAAGGAAGAAAGATCTCAGATACACAACCTACACTTATGCCTTAAGGAGCTGGAAAAAGAACAGCAAATAAAACCCAAAACCAGTAGAAGAGAGGAAATAATAAAGATTAGAGCAGAAATTAATGCTATCAAAAAAAAAACAGTAGAACAGATCAATGAAACCAGAAGCCGGTTCTTTGAAAGAATTAACAAAATTGATACACCACTAGCCAGTTTGATCAGGAAGAAAAAGGTAAGGACCCAAATAAATAAAATCAAGAATGAAAGAGGAGAGACCACAAATAAGACAGCAGAAATAAAAACAATCCTAAGAGAATATTATGAGCAATTATATGCCAATAAAATGGGTAATCTAGAAGAAATGGACAAATCCGTAGAAACATATACACTACCAAAACTGAAACAGGAAGAAATAGAAAATTTGAACAGACCCATAAACAGTAAGGAAATCAAATTAGTAATCAAAAATCTGCCAAAAAACAAGAGTCCAGGGCCAGATGGCTTTCCAGGGGAATTCTACAAAACATTTAAGGAAGCATTAACATCTATTCTCTTGAAGCTGTTCTAAAAAAACAGAAATGGAAGTAAACCTTCCAAACCCTTTCTATGAAGCCAGCATGACCTTGATTCCAAAACCAGACAGAGACCCCACTAAAAAGGAGAAGTATAGACCAATCTCCCTGATGAACATGGATGCAAAAATCCTCAACAAGATATTAGCCAACCGGATCCAACAATACATTAAACAAATTGTTCACACGAGTTCGGAGAAGATGGCGGCGTAGGAGGATGCTGGGCTCACCGCGCGTCCTGCTGATCACTTAGATTCCACCTACACCTGCCTAAATAACCCAGAAAACCGCCAGAGGATTAGCAGAACGGAGTCACCGGACCCAAGTGCAGATGAGAGGCCCACAGAAGAGGGTAGGAAGGGCTGCGAGGCGGTGCGCGCTCCACGGACTGGCGGGAGGGAGCCGGGGCGGAGGGGCGGCTCGCCACCCAAGCAGAGCCCCGAGTCCAGCTTGCAAAAGCAGAGGGGCCTAACAGACTGTGTTCCGACAGCAAGCGCGACTTAGCGTCTGGGAGGTCATAAGTTAACAGCTCTGCTCGGAAAGCGGGAAGGCTGGAGGACAAAGGGAGGGTGAGCTGCGGAGCCCCCGGACGACAGAGCTCAGTTTGGCGGGGAACAAAGGCGCTCGCCAGCGCCATCTCCCCGCCCATCCCCCAGCCAAAATCCCAAAGGGAACCAGTTCCAGCCAGGGAAATTGCTCGCTCCCCGCAACACCCAACTCTGTGCTTCTGTGGAGCCAAACCTCCGGCAGCGGATCTGACTCCCTCCGGCTGCCACAGGGCCCCTCCTGAAGTGGATCACCTAAGGAGAAGCTAGCTAAGCCTGCCCCCCCTCCCGCCGTGCACCTTGCCTTCCCACCCCAGCTAATACGCCAGATCCCCAGCATCACAAGCCTAGCAGTGTGCAAGTAGCCCAGACGGGCCACGCCACCCCACAGTGAATCCCGCCCCTAGAAGAGGGGAAGAGAAGGCACACACCGGTCCGACTGTGGCCCCAGCGGTGGGCTGGGGGCAGACATCAGGGCGGACTGCGGCCCCGCCCACCATCTCCAGTTATACACCACAGCACAGGGGAAGTGCCCTCAGGCCTCACCACACCAGGGACTATCCAAAATGACCAAGCGGAAGAATTCCCCTCAGAAGAATCTCCAGGAAATAACAACAGCTAATGAGCTGATCAAAAAGGATTTAAACAATATAACAGAAAGTGAATTTAGAATAATAGTCATAAAATTAATCGCTGGGCTTGAAAACAGTATACAGGACAGCAGAGAATCTCTTGCTACAGAGATCAAGGGACTAAGGAACAGTCACGAGGAGCTGAAAAACGCTTTAAAGGAAATGCAAAACAAAATGCAAACCACCACGGCTCGGATGGAAGAGAGGCAGAGGAGAGAATAGGTGAGCTAGAAGATAAAGTTATGGAAAAAGAGGAAGCTGAAAAAGAGAGATAAAAAAATCCAGGAGTATGAGGGGAAAATTAGAGAACTAAGTGATACACTAAAAAGAAATAATATACGCATAATTGGTATCCCAGAGGAGGAAGAGAGAGGGAAAGGTGCTGAAGGGGTACTTGAAGAAATCATAGCTGAGAACTTCCCTGAACTGGGAAGGAAAAAGGCATTGAAATCCAAGAGGCACAGAGAACTCCCTTCAGACGTAACTTGAATCGATCTTCTGCACGACATATCATAGTGAAACTGGCAAAATACAAGGAAAAGAGAAAATTCTGAAAGCAGCAAGGGGTAAACGTGCCCTCACATATAAAGGGAGACCTATAAGACTCGTGACTGATCTCTTTTGAAACTTGGCAGGCCAGAAAGAATTGGCACGAGATTTTCAGGGTGCTAGACAGCAAAATATGCAGCCGAGAATCCTTTATCCAGCAAGTCTGTCATTTAGAATAGAAGGAGAGATAAAGGTCTTCCCAAACAAACAAAAACTGAAGGAATTTGTCACCACTAAACAGCCCTACAAGAGATCCTAAGGGGGACCCTGTGAGACAAAGTACCAGAGACATCACTACAAGCATAAAACATACAGACATCACAATGACTCTAAACCCGTATCTTTCTATAATAACACTGAATGTAAATGGATTAAATGCACCAACCAAAAGACATAGGGTATCAGAATGGATAAAAAAACAAGACCCATCTATTTGCTGTCTACAAGAGACTCATTTTAGACCTGAGGACACCTTTAGATTCAGAGTGAGGGGATGGAGAACTATTATCATGCTACTGGAAGCCAAAAGAAAGCTGGAGTAGCCATACTTATATCAGACAAACTAGACTTTAAATTAAAGGCTGTAACAAGAGATGAGAAGAACATTATATAATAGTTACAGGGTCTATCCATCAGGAAGAGCTAACAATTATAAATGTCTATGCGCCGAATACCGGAGCCCCCAATAATAAAACAATTACTCATAAACAGAAGCAACCTTATTGATAAGAATGTGGTAATTGCTGGGGACTTTAACACCCCACTTACAGAAATGGATAGATCATCAAGACACACAGTCAAAAAGAAACAAGGGCCCTGAATGAGACATTGGATCAGATGGACTTGACAGATATTTAGAACTCTGCATCCCAAAGCAACAGAATATACTTCTTCTCGAGTGCACATGGAACATTCTCCAAGATAGATCATATACTGGGTCACAAAACAGCCCTTCATAAGTTTACAAGAATTGAAATTATACCATGCATACTTTCAGACCACAATGCTATGAAGCTTGAAATCAACCACAGGAAAAAGTCTGGAAAACCTCCAAAAGCATGGAGGTTAAAGAACACACTACTAACGAATGAGTGGGTCAACCAGGCAATTAGAGAAGAAATCAAAAATATATGGAAACAAACGAAAATGAAAATACAACAATCCAAACGCTTTGGGACGCAGCGAAGGCAGTCCTGAGAGGAAAATACATTGCAATCCAGGCCTATCTCAAGAAACAAGAAAAATCCCAACACAAAATCTAACAGCACACCTAAAGGAAATAGAAGCAGAACAGCAAAGGCAGCCCAAACCCAGCAGAAGAAGAGAAATAATAAAGAACAGAGCAGAAATAAACAATATAGAATCTAAAAAAACTGTAGAGCAGATCAACGAAACCAGAGTTGGTTTTTTGAAAAATAAACAAATTGACAACCTCTAGCCAGGCTTCTCAAAAAGAAAGGGAGATGACCCAAATAGATAAAATCATGAATGAAAATGGAATTATTACAACCAATCCCTCAGAGATACAAACAATTATCAGGGAATACTATGAAAAATTATATGCCAACAAATTGGACAACCTGGAAGAAATGGACAAATTCCTGAACACCCACACTCTTCCAAAACTCAATCAGGAGGAAAGAGAAAGCTTGAACAGACCCATAACCAGCGAAGAAATTGAATCGGTTATCAAAATCTCCCAACAAATAAGAGTCCAGGACCAGATGGCTTCCCAGGGGAGTTCTACCAGACATTTAAAGCAGAGATAATACCTATCCTTCTCAAGCTATTCCAAGAAATAGAAAGGGAAGGAAAACTTCCAGACTCATTCTATGAAGCCAGTATTACTTTGATTCCTAAACCAGACAGAGACCCAGTAAAAAAAGAGAACTACAGGCCAATATCCCTGATGAATATGGATGCAAAAATTCTCAATAAGATACTAGCAAATCGAATTCACAGCATATAAAAAGAATTATTCACCATGATCAAGTGGGATTCATTCCGGGATGCAGGGCTGGTTCAACATTCGCAAATCAATCAACGTGATACATCACATTAACAAAAAAAAAGAGAAGAACCATATGATCCTGTCAATCGATGCAGAAAAGGCCTTTGACAAAATCCAGCACCCTTTCTTAATAAAAACCCTTGAGAAAGTCGGGATAGAAGGAACATACTTAAAGATCATAAAAGCCATTTATGAAAAGCCCACAGCTAACATCATCCTCAACGGGGAAAAACTGAGAGCTTTTTCCCTGAGATCAGGAACACGACAGGGATGCCCACTCTCACCGCTGTTGTTTAACATAGTGCTGGAAGTTCTAGCATCAGCAATCAGACAACAAAAGGAAATCAAAGGCATCCAAATTGGCAAAGATGAAGTCAAGCTTTCGCTTTTTGCAGATGACATGATATTATACATGGAAAATCCGATAGACTCCACCAAAAGTCTGCTAGAACTGATACATGAATTCAGCAAAGTTGCAGGATACAAAATCAATGTCCAGAAATCACTTGCATTCTTATACACTAACAATGAAGCCACAGAAAGACAAATAAAGAAACTGATCCCATTCACAATTGCACCAAGAAGCATAAAATACCTAGGAATAAATCTAACCAAAGATGTAAAGGATCTGTATGCTGAAAACTATAGAAAGCTTATGAAGGTAATTGAAGAAGATTTAAAGAAATGGAAAGACATTCCCTGCTCATGGATTGGAAAAATAAATATTGTCAAAATATCAATACTACCCAAAGCTATCTATACATTCAATGCAATCCCAATCAAAATTGCACCAGGATTCTTCTCGAAATTAGAACAAGCAATCCTAAAATTCATATGGAACCACAAAAGGCCCCGAATAGCCAAAGGAATTTTGAAGAAGACCAAAGCAAGAGGCATCACAATCCCAGACTTTAGCCTCTACTACAAAGCTGTAATCATCAAGACAGCATGGTATTGGCACAAAAACAGACACACAGACCAATGGAATAGAATAGAAACCCCAGAACTAGACCCACAAACGTATGGCCAACTCATCTTTGACAAAGCAGGAAAGAACATCCAATGGAAAAAAGACAGCCTCTTTAACAAATGGTGCTGGGAGAACTGGACAGCAACATGCAGAAGGTTGAAACTAGACCACTTTCTCACACCATTTACAAAAATAAACTCAAAATGGATAAAGGACCTAAATGTGAGACAGGAAACCATCAGAACCTTAGAGGAGAAAGCAGGAAAAGACCTCTCTGACCTCAGCCGTAGCAATCTCTTACTCGACATCCCCAAAGGCAAGGGAATTAAAAGCAAAAGTGAATTACTGGGACCTTATGAAGATAAAAAGCTTCTGCACAGCAAAGGAAACAACCAACAAAACTAAAAGGCAACCAACGGAATGGGAAAAAATATTTGCAAATGACATATCGGACAAAGGGCTAGTATCTAAAATCTATAAAGAGCTCACCAAACTCCACACCTGAAAAACAAATAACCCAGTGAAGAAATGGGCAGAAAACATGAATAGACACTTCTCTAAAGAAGACATCCAGATGGCCAACAGGCACATGAAAAGATGTTCAGCGTCGCTCCTTATCAGGGAAATACAAATCAAAACCACACTCAGGTATCACCTCACGCCAGTCAGAGTGGCCAAAATGAACAAATCAGGAGACTATAGATGCTGGAGAGGATGTGGAGAAACGGGAACCCTCTTGCACTGTTGGTGGGAATGCAAATTGGTGCAGCCGCTCTGGAAAGCAGTGTGGAGGTTCCTCAGAAAATTAAAATAGACCTACCCTATGACCCAGCAATAGCACTGCTAGGAATTTATCCAAGGGATACAGGAGTACTGATGCATAGGGGCACTTGTACCCCAATGTTCATAGCAGCACTCTCAACAATAGCCAAATTATGGAAAGAGCCTAAATGTCCATCAACTGATGAATGGATAAAGAAATTGTGGTATATACACAATGGAGTACTATGTGGCAATGAGAAAAATGAAATATGGCCTTTTGTAGCAATGTGGATGGAACTGGAGAGTGTAATGCTAAGTGAAATAAGCCATACAGAGAAAGACAGATACCATATGGTTTCACTCTTATGTGGATCCTGAGAAACTTAACAGGAACCCATGGGGGAGGGGAAGGAAAAAAAAAAAAAAGAGGTTAGAGTGGGAGAGAGCCAAAGCATAAGAGACTGTTAAAAACTGAGAACAAACTGAGGGTTGATGGGGGGGGGGGGGGGGGAGGGTGGGTGATGGGTATTGAGGAGGGCACCTTTTGGGATGAGCACTGGGTGTTGTATGGAAACCAATTTGTCAATAAATTTCATATATAAAAAATAAATAAATAAACATCAATCAATCAATCAATTTAAAAAAAAAATTGTTCACCACGACCAAGTGGGATTTATACCTGGGATGCAGGGCTGGTTCAATATCTGCAAAACAATTAACGTGATTCATCACATCAATAAAAGAAAGGACACGAACCATATGATCCTCTCAATAGATACAGAGAAAGTATTTGACAAAATACTGCATCCTTTCTTGATAAAAACCCTCAAGAACATAAGGATAGAAGGAGCATACCTCGAGATCATAAAAGCCATATATGAATGACCCACGCTAATATCCTCAATGGGGAAAAACTGAGAGCTTTCCCCCTAAGGTCAGGAACAAGACAGGGATGTGCACTCTCACCACTGCTATTCAACACAGTATTGGAAGTCTTAGCCTCTGCAATCAGACAACACAAAGAAATAAAAGGCATCCTTATCAGCCAGGAGGAGGTCAAACTTTCACTCTTCACAGATGACATGATACTCTATATGGAAAACCCAAAAGATTCCACCAAAAAACTGCTAGAATTGATTCATGAATTCAGCAAAGTTGCAGGTTATAAAATCAATGCACAGAAATTGTTTGCATTGCCATACACCAACAATGAAGTGACAGAAAGAGAAATCAAGGAATCGATCCCATTTATAGTCGCCCAAAACACCATAAAATACCTAGGAATAAATCTAACCAAAGAGGTGAAAAATCTATACACTGAAAACTATAGAAAGCTTATGAAAGAAATTGAAGAAGACACAAAAAAAAAATGGAAAAAGATTCCATGATCCTGGATAGGAAGAACAAATATTGTTAAAATGTCTATACTACCCAAAGCAATCTAAATATTCAATGTGATCCCTATCACAATAACACCAGCATTCTTCACAGAGCTAGAAAAATAATCCTAAAACTTGTAGGGAACCAGAAAAGACCCCGAATAGCCAAAGCAATCTTGAAAAAGAAAACCAAAGCAGGAGGTATCACAATCCCAGACTTCAAGCTATACTACAAATTGTAATCATCAAGACAGTATGGTACTGCCACAAAAACAGACACTCAGATCAATGGAACAGAATAGAGAACCCAGAAATGGACCCACAAACATATGGCCAACTAATCTTTGACAAGGTGGGAAAGAATATCCAATGGAATAAAGACAGTCTCTTCAGCAAGTGGTGCTGGGAAAACTGGACAGTGACATGCAGAAGTATGAACCTGGACCACCTGCTTACACCATATGCAAAAATAAACTCAAAATGGATGAAAGACCTCAATGTAAGATAAGAAGCCATCAAAATCCTTGAGGAGAAAGCAGGCAAAAACCTCTTTGATCTTGCCCGCAGCAACTTCTTACTCAACACATCTCTGGAGGCAAGGGAAACAAAAGCAAAAATGAACTACTGGGACCTCATCAAAATAAAAAGCTTCTGCACAGTAAACAATCAGCAAAACTAAAAGGTAACCGACAGAATGGGAGAAGATATTTGCAAATGACATATCAGATAAAGGGTTAGTATCCAAAATCTATAAAGAACTTATCAAACTCAACACCCAAAAAACAAATAATCCAGTGAAGAAATGGGCAAAAGACACGAATAGACACTTCTCCAAAGCAGACATCCAGATGGCCAACCGACACATGAAAAAATGCTCCACATCACTCATCATCAAGGAAATACAAATCAAAACCACCATGAGATACCACCTTACACCTGTCAGAATGGCTAACATTAACAACTCAGGCAAGAACAGATGTTGGCAAGGATGTGCAGAAAGAGGATCTCTTTTGCACTGTTGGTGGGAATGCAAACTGGTGCAGCCACTCTGGAAAACAGTATGGAGGTTCCTCAAAAAACTGAAAATAGAACTACCCTAAGTCCCAGCAATTGCACTACTAGGCATTTATCCAAGGGATACAGGTGTGCTGTTTCGAAAGGACACGTGCACCCCCATGTTTATAGCAACACTATCAACAATAGCCAAAGTATGGCAAGAGCCCAAATGTCCATTGATGGATGAATGGATAAAGAAGAGGTGGTATATATATGCAATGGAGTATTACTCAGCAATCAAAAAGAATGACATCTTGCCATTTGCAAGTATGTGGATGGAATTGGAGGGTATTATGCTAAGTGAAATTAGTTGACTAATATCATACGACCTCACTCATATGAGGACTCTAAGAGACAAAACAGATGAACATAAGGGAAGGGAAAAAATAATATAAAAACAGTGAGGGGTACTAAACATAAGAGACTCATAAATATGGAGAACAAACTGAGGGTTACTGGAGGGGTTTTTGGAAGGGGGATGGGCTAACTGGATAAGGGGCACTAAGGAATCTACTCCTGAAATCATTGTTGCACTATATGCTAACTAATTTGGATGTAAATTGAAAAAAAATTAAAAAAAAAACCCAACTTTCCTAATGGTAATTGTGTTATGATATATGTGTTATCACATATATCATATATATGTTATATTTCTTGAATAATCGCATACATATTTATGCAGAAGCATAAAATTCTAAATCATTTTTATTTTATACAGAATAGAAATTTGGGGAATTTAGGGAAATTATACAGACAGCAAACAAACAATGTAAAACTTCATTACCAAATGATTAGCTTCCAGTTTGGGGAATGTGCACACTCAATATACATTGGGTTAGTGGACACAATTATTAAAACTTCTATTTTATATTTTTATAAAATATTTTAGTTATTATCATCTTATAATTTTAGTTTTTAGTTTTTTTAGTTATTTATCATCTTATATATTTTTAGTTATATCATATATTTTTAGTTATTATCATATTATAATTTATAATTTATATAATACATTAATATAGTGGTAGTGCAAGTATGCAATTTATTAATAAGTAGAAATGCCTTGGGAATACGATTTAACTAAAAATGTAAGTGATCAAAAATTGTATAGATACATGGGTAAAGGACATGGTTCCCTAGTTTTGAAACAAATCAGTCCTTTCAAGCATTTTTCATCTACAAGTATTCTAAAGTATTGAAGAAAATTTCCATAAAATCTGCCTCATTATTTGCCAGTGGGCTACCAGTTACCAGTCCCCAGTTCTTCCTTCTTTAACTTTCTCTCTTTTTCCCTTTTTTCTTTTTTTTAGTAGGCTTCGCACCCAGCATAGAGTCCAATGTGGGGCTTGAAGTCACAACCCTGAGAGCAAGGCCTGAATTGAGATCAGGAGTTGGACACTCAACCAAATGAGCCACTCAGGCACCCCTTGTAACTTTCTCTTTTGACTGTTTTTTCAAGCAACACAGGCTATGGCAGATGTGGCTGATTAACAGGCTGGTCAAGGAATATAATATTTTTTTTTTAATTTTTTTTTTCAATGTTTATTTATTTTTGGGACAGAGAGAGACAGAGCATGAACGGGGGAGGGGCAGAGAGAGAGAGAGACACAGAATCGGAAACAGGCTCCAGGCTCCGAGCCATCAGCCCAGAGCCTGACGCGGGGCTCGAACTCACCGACCGCGAGATCGTGACCTGGCTGAAGTCGGACGCTTAACCGACTGCGCCACCCAGGTGCCCCGGAATATATATTTTTTAAAAATTTTTGCATATATTAAAAAAAGTTTAAATGATATCAAAGTGAAATAATTAAAATGTAAAGATTAATCTTTCACTTGAGTTTTCTTACACTTGATCTTAGCCAAAAGACTGAGAAGTGACTGAATTTTCCTAACTTAAATCTAATATCATATATGAAGAAATCATGAGCTCTTAAATAAAAGGTACAGAGCATCACCATGTTTTAAGCTTAATAAGTAATATATATGGAGAGAGAGAGAATTAGAAACAGAGGATCAAAGTTAGTGTTTATAATATTTATGAGGCAGATGAGAAAGAAGCCTCAATACTTAATGGTATTCCTATCCTGTGTTCTACCAGAGTGGAGATAATCTAATATAAAATGATACTGCACATATGAATCTAATAGTACTTTATACGAGCAAAATTTATGATTATTCTAATTTAAAAATTTTTAATTGTGACATAGAGATGACCAAATTTACACATTCCTAAAATTTTGTTATCACAATTCTCCATTTCCTGTGAAAACTAGGAAATGAGGTTGCTCATCTACTGCTAAACTTCAACCACCAACTTGCAAGTTACCACAGTTAAGTCTTGTGAGCTACAGAATAGTGATGGAAAAGAATGATGTGTTAGGTACATTCTTCTTCTTTTCTTTTTTTAAATAATGTTGGCTACAATATATTAATCACTTCTGATGTGACAGGCCTCATTCTCTGAATGTTTCATGCCATCTTCTCAATAAATGATAAGATAGCATTATCTCCCTTATACAGATTAGGAAAGGAAGGCCTTGGAGAAGTTAACTTGCTTGTCCCACTTCAGCTTTAAGTGGCTAGAGCAGAATTCAAAAGCATATGTAGATCTATCTGTCCAGCTACCACACTCTAGGTCTTTGTTTTGAGCTCCTATCTTGTTTCTTACCCTGGTGAGAAAGTGAAACAAAATATAAAGCTTAAGAGACAATTCTAAAGTGACCCTAGTAAACCCTAGGTTTCCTTTTGTTTTGGCACCTCCCTTGATAATTATCACTCCTACTTCATGGGGCATATTTTAAAGCATGGTATTTTAAAGCAGTCTTAAAATGAAGAAAAGTTGATAACTAGAAATAAAGAAACTGAAGCACTTCACTTATGCCACCAAAACTCTGCTTTCCACTGTGTGCACAATTGTATGATTCCTGTGTCCTCAATTTAAACTTGAAGTTCTCTAATGTGCCTTATGGATAAAAAAGAATGTTACAGAAATTCTTTGACCATCTCTAATAGTCCAGTCTTAGAATAAAATCTCCTAGAGAGTCCAATCCAAGTCTGTGGCTATCGGTTACCCGCATGGTCCTTCTTGAAACTTCCCACAATGTTGAGCGTTTGCACCAATTTGTCCTACTCACTTGGGAATTTGTGTCTAGGAGAACAAGGACCATGCTGTTAGCCTATTTTGTGTAAGTGAACAACAATGGCACTTAATTGTATGCCAGAGAGGATTTCATTCTTCATTTAATGTTCATGATGATGAAATTGTGTGAAATTCATCTTGATGTTGTTAGTTCTGTTACACAGAGACACGAACAATTGATAGATTTATATTTAGAATATAATACCTATGAATAATTTTAAATTGACAGCCTAGAAAGTCTGGACCCGTCCTTCTTGCAACCTAGAGGAAGCAAATGCAATGGCAGCATAGATTTCCTACTCAATGTCCTTTAACTCTAACCAGCACATAATACCTTGTTTAGTTTCTGTGTCCAACGGTCATTTTTCTCCTAGCTGTGACTGCCAAAAGACTTGCCAATTAGTGTCAATCGTAGAAGTAGATTAGGAATGTGGGCATCTAACCAGGAAAAAAAGAACTAACATCATTAACACATTTTGTATGAAAATAAGAGCAACATAAAAGTTGTCATTAATACATTTATCCTAAAACATAATCTCATAATATTTTCTAGTCTTCAAAAAAAATCAAACTCCATCAATTAATTTTATCAAACTGAAAGTAAGGTATGATCACATGACATTCTGTAAATCTATTATCTAGTCTATAATATAGATAATATTATTATTTGTTTCTCAAATTATCTCATGCATTTTGATGACAACTGTCTAGAGAAAATCAACAACCAGAAGACAGCCTTCTGACTGTAGTTTTTCATTGTGTCTTCTTTACATGCTATCAAAATTTTAGTGGGGAAATTCAAAATAGGTATACAGGAAAGAAATACTTCCACACTTAATCTAGAGGGAGGTAACTCTTTCCCAAGGGATGTGCAGATAATTTATAGTTAAAAATTTTCCTTTGATCTCTATATCTCTATATCACTTTTTCTACTTGGAGTTAATTTGATTAAGTGCACACCAAGAGGGAATTTTTTTAAAAAAAGGGTTTTTTTTGTTTTTGTTTTTTTTGTTTTGTTTTTTTGTTTTGGGGGGGGGCAGACAGCCAGGAACACAGCAGCAGAACCTTTTTTTTTTAATTGACTGAGACACTAGTGATACACATAATTGACTTAACAATTAGAGATGGGCTCTGAAGGCAGTGAGAATCTAAAATAGAATATGGCCCATGGATGGACTTGTGCATTTTTACTGATTACGAATCAAAAACAAATCTAATTTAAAAAAGTCTTAACAAAAACTCTGCTTTTCTGTGCACTGAAAAGAGCACACAAAACACAAAACATCTGTATATACACTTTCAACTATCTGATATCATTTCAATGTCAACCTACTGATAAACACATCATTGTCTTGTTAGCTCAAAGCAGAAGCATCTTAATATAAAGATCATAAATGTGAAAACAATTCTAGTCCTGCTTCTTTTTGCAGGATTTCTTAAGTACACACTCTTAAACTTTAGGTATATTCTATTTTCTGAGCCATCTTTTTATATCATTCTCTATGTGTCTTCCTACCAATTTCTATAAAACCTTTTTAAAAACATGATATATAATTATACAGAGAAAATACAGGATGCAACTGGAAAGTTATAGGGGCACCTGGGTGGCTCAGTAGGTTGAGCATCCAACTTCAGCTCAGGTCAAGATCTCATGGTTTGTAGATTCAGGCCCCGCGTCAGGCTCTGTGGTAATAGCTTGGAGACTTAAACCTTGCTTCAGATTCTGTGTCTCCTTCTCTCCTCTGCTCCTCCCCGCTTGTGCGCTCTCGCTTGCTCTCTCTCTCTCATAAATAAATAAACATTTATTAAAACAAAACAACAAACAAAAACATGGGGCACCTGGGTGGCTCAGTTGGTTAAACATCTGACTTTGGCTCACAGTTCATGAGTTCAAGCCCTGTGTCCAGCTCAGAGCCTGGAGCCTGCTTTGGATTCTGTCTTCCTCTCTCTCTCTCTGCCCCTCCACTGCTCGTACTCTGTGTCACTCTCTCTTTCTCAAAAGTAAACATTAAAAAAAATCATAACAAAAGAATAGAAAGTTCTAAATAACACCAACTACATAAAATTTAGAAAAAATAAAAGCTCATACCTTTAAATGTGATTTAAAAAGATGAGAGCTAAGTCACTTCAACAAATGTGCTACCATGTGCTGATATGTATTGAAGCCTTAATGTCAGTTAAATATAATTTTGATATTTAATTTCTTTAGTCTTGGGAGATTGGGACTAAGGCTAAAAATGCATGGTATTTACTTAAAAGATAAGATGAGGTTTTGTAAAGCCATCTCAGTATTTCTAGGAAAATCAAGATTCTTTCTTAAAATAAACCTCAGTCAGTATACTCTTGGGTCTGAGCGTACCAGAGACTTATTTACAATGTGCAAAAACTGTTAAGGAGACCTTAGAAGGTTAAACACGGAGAAAACCTTTGGGAAGCTTAGACTAGGCTGCATTATCAAAGAAGGGATGCCTATTCCATAACAACCTTCTTGGAGAATAATAAATCCAATTAGTTGTTTAACTGTTAATTTTTTACCTGCCTGTATTAATATGGTTATGAATGAAGCTATTTGGTACCCAGGACAGGCAAAGCCTGCTTACCCTCCATTTGAAGAGCCCTGGCAAATTTGCTTGGTCTGGAAGTTGCTGGTTTAAGATATGTATTGTAATTCTTCACCTTGGGACCTCAGAAAACTACAGGATGAAGTTTTATTTCTAACATAGTTATGAAGAGTCTCTAATAGAGCTATTAGTACCTTCATTTTAGAGATGAGCATCTGACACCCAGAGAGTGTAGTACCTTGCTTAGGGATACCTAGAAGATCGCAGACCCAGGATTAGAACCCAAACCCACATCTTTAAAAAACCGTTTTGTTGCTTCCTACCATACTGTAACATTATAGTTAAGCCATTCCTGCAATAATACTCTTATGCAGCAACTGTCATGTGGCAAGCACAATTCCTATCAATGAAGATGATTTCGTGAAGAAAGTCCTATTTTCATGAAACTCACACTGTTTTTGTTTTTTCCTCTTACACTGACTACTGTCCACAGTGTCAGTAACTTCATGAACACATTTCTGTCAGGTTCTCCAGTACCTTAATGCTCTGCACTGACCACCTTGTCTCCCAGACTTATGTAGGTAAATGTCTATTTTTTACAAAAAAAAAAAAAAAAAAAAAAAAAAACAAAAAAAAACAACGTCATTGCCCAGACAAGGACAGTCACACCTAGCTGGTCATATCTTCACAAAATAAGGAAGGGTATGTGAATTCCTGGTGGAAGAAATTCTAATTGCATGTTTTGCCACTATTTCACCAAGATTCTCATGCAAGCCCTGGGGGAATGTTTTGTCTTCCCATGCTTATGAACAATTGCTGTAGTAAACCACTGTTACTAATGGGAGAGTGTCATGTCACAGGGATATTAGGGAAAAGAAAAATAAGAGAATTGCCAGATTAAACCATTAACTTCAGAGAACTGAATTTTGAATTTTTATAAGCCTCACTGGATTTGCTTCTTCTGCATGGTTCAAGTTATAAACCCTCAGGAAAGTGCCATATTTCCAGCAGGACAAGCTAACTTTTCAGAATAAGATCCAGAAAATGCTAAACCAAGAAATTCAAATACTTGTGTGTACATATATATATATATATACACACACACACATAAACCAAGTATATATATAGAGATAGATACTATATAACATCATATATATATCATGATACATATATATATCAGATATATAACATTATATATATGATACATATATATAATATGGTATATATGATCATATATATGGTATATATATATATATGATATTATTTTTCCATCAAAATTTCACTGATTAGGAAGATCTAATTTTTGGTAATACACTCAGTGAGAGACACTGTAGGGAAATACTTTTCTTTGTGGGAATGTTTATTGGTATTTACTTTAAGGCAATGGTTGTAATACCTACCAAAATTCCAAGTACATATACATTTTTAACAAGAAATTTCTTTCCCAGGTATTTATCCTACAGATAAACTCATACACAAGTGAAATCATATCTGTACAGTTTTATTGATGGTAGTTTGCTAAAGCCAAATAATTGAAACCACTTAGAAATCCAAAAAGAGAACACTAATGTTATAAACACACACATTTATCTATCAATATAACAGAACATTAAGTAGTCACAAAAATTGAGAGAGCTCTGTGGGGAAAATGCCCAAGATACACTGTTCAGTGAACAAAGAAAGGGGCAGAAGGTATTAGAAGGATGTTCAAAGTGCTTTACTATTGAGAAAAAAAAAATGAAAATATTTTGATACATGTTTGCTCATATAGGAACCCTCAAAGAATCTCTATTAACCAACAATGGTTAAAGTGAGGAAAGGCAGATAACAAGACATATAGGTACAAGACTGGAAGAAAGAACTTTCACTTATATACTTGCTTATAATTTCAGATACTTGAACCATAGGTTTGTATAATATTCTAAAAACATCAATATAAAAATATATAAACTGATAAAACAATCAAACACAAACAGCTACTATTCTCAAGTTTAGTATGTGTTGTTTTGTGTCCAATGGGATACAGTGAAATCAATATTTTGTTTTTTTTTAATTTTTTATTTTTTTAAAGTTTACTTAAGAGAGGGAGAGAGAGAGCAAGAGAATGAGAGAGTGGGGGAGGGGGCAGAGAGAGAGTGGGGGAGAGAATCCCAAGCAGACTCTGTACTACCAGCACAGAGCCCAATGCAGGGCTTGAACTCATGAACTGTGCGATCATGACCTGAACCGAAATCACGAGTCTGACACTAAACCCACTGACCCACTCAGGTGTCCCTAAAACCAATATTTTAAATATTTTTTGTCTTCTGCATGTGAGTATCATAAACACTACTTTAATTTGCATCTACAATTATGCTATAGAAATCAGTGTGAATGTAAGTTGTCCAATTCATTATAGCATCTAAAGACTAATATTGCAACTGACATCGAGTGGTATTTTGCAATAAAACTGAGTGGTCATTATAATCATTGGACTGACATTATATCAATCTATATCATGGATTCATTCCAAAATAAAATTTAAAAGTCTAGTGTTGAAAATGCAATGCTATTGTGGTTTCTTAAATAATTCTAAATTATATTCAGTTTCACCAAAATAGTTTACCTTAAAATTTATATTTTTATTACCCAAGGAAGTAATTATTCTGTGTAGAAAATCCAGACTATATGGTATAAACCACAGAGGCATAAACTCTATAAAATTAAGGGTATAGATTATTTCATTTAGAATGCAAATCAGGAAAAAAAAGCTATATATGCTTTATGGATTTTTAAATTGATAGAAAAATCGCTTAGTTTCATAGAACAGTAATACAATGAATTTCAGGTTCTAATTTTGTGGGTATAAAAAGCACCACTCCTGATAAGAACATCTGACTTGAGTGTCTCTGAAAACTAGTCCCACAGATTTCCAGTGCTCTTCAGAACATGGGAACTGATTGTGATTAATCAGGGAAAAGCCCTTCTCTAATAAGGCTCTGTCCAGTCCAATTGCTGAACATGACAGTCTTGAGAATTACATCGCCAAATGGTCTACTAGAGATGGAAGGTTGAAAGATTGGCTGAATTAAATAGCTCACCTCAGATGACCTTAGAAATGGACATTTTGCCAGAAGGTGAAGAAAAACTCATGCATTACTGATTTTTTTATATTATATATGTATTTTGAAAGAAAAACATTACAGGGCATTTCTTTCATCCTGAATACTTCCAGGTATTATTGTGCTGTCTAAATGCCGCAATCACTCAGGTGACAGCCTGTGGTGCGCATCCATCCCTTCACTCCTGATTACAGATAACATTTATAGCATGAGGATGAGGGAGGGAAGTGAGAGACTGAACACGGAGAAAAGTCATCAGGAATCACAAGAGAACAGAAGCTCATTTTTATGATTTTGCCATCTCCCAGTCAAGTGCCTGCTGCAGACATTTATTATGATTACAATGTGGGCTTCTAAGACAAGTGAGTCATTTCTCAGAGTGGGTTACCCTCCAACATAATTAATAGCCAGAAGATTTTGTACATGGATATTTTTTTCAACTCAATAGCAAAAGGTCTTTAAGTTGGTGCACAGAGTAATGTATGATTCAATCATCACACAATCAAAAGACTGTTCTGATTGCACACAGATATGTCACTAGTCTCACCACGAGAGAGTCCTCCATTAATAAATAAATAAATAAATATTTATTATAAATATATATATATATGCTTTCATTTACTTGGAAAGGACTTTTCATCAATCATATAAAGGCAGATTTTTATGGAAATCTCAATTTGGTGGTATAGATAAACCCTATCTTTAACATTATTTTGTTCCACAAATAAAGCAATATAGATTAAAGAATTTTTTTTCTATCAGAATAAGAGTTTATGAGCCATTGTATTTTTACCCCATTAAAATTTTTAAACATACATAAGCGTACATAAAATAATGATAAGCAAAAAGAAGAAAATTAAAATCACTCATAAGTTCAGTACTCAATAACCACTGTGGATGTTTATATATATCTTTCAGTTGTAACTTCTTGTGTTGCTACATCATGATATATTTACTTAATCTCTTCAGGTTGAATATTTGACCAACATTTGCTAATAAACAACCCTGGATTGAAAATCATTTTAGCTACACTTTTACATAATCCTATGATTATTTCCTGATAAAATATTCCTAGAAATATAATAGCATAATTTAAGACTTTTAATATGTATTATCTTATTTCCAAAAATTTGTACCAATTTATACTTCCACCATAATTGTCAGTCTGCATTTGCTTTCAATAAATCTGAAAATATAGATTACTGTCTTGGTAAAAATATTTTCCAAACTAAATTTGTAAAAATTACGTTACATGATGTCTAAATATGCATTTCCTTTATTATAAAAATGTAATCAGATTAAATCTGTAAACAGATTATACTCATCTGTTAATTTTTGGATACCTGTTGATTTTGGATGCTTTACATATTTTATTGGTTCGTATTATTTCATATGTAAGAACATGTATATGTTAAAGTTATTAAATTGTTTTTCCTTTACCACTTACTCATTTGTCTTAAAATTTTTGTTTAATTATTTTCTAATATATTCAAATTTTCTACATTCATCTATTAAGTCTATCAGTCTGACAGCAATCAACTTGAAGAAAATACCAATAGACAAAATTGAGTCAATATGAACTTTGAAATAATTAATGGATTATAACCCATAGTACAAAATAATTCTCCATGAGTCCGAACAGATATGAATAAATAATTGAATAAATAACTAAATACAGGAAATATACAGCTCTTCCTTACAGTAGAATTTCTAACTAATAAATACAGAAGGAAAAATGGAAATAGAAAATTATCATTTGGAGTATTAATAAAAGTGAAACTTTTTCTAGGAAAGAATCATCTTTGTCTACTAAAACCAGTAGACAATAGTATATGGAGAAACAAGATATTTTTCAATATTTCAAAGTACCTCCCCATAAGATGCTTAGTAATTATAAAGGGAAATATAATAAACCTATAGTTGATGAGCCTTGTATACATCACTTTAACCAGATACCAAAGTAATAATCACCACTGATAAAGCTCTTTGCTATCATGCAACCCCTGGTAGGATGCGCTGAGAGAGAACGTCATTTCTGAAATAGTCTTGTCCAAAATACATAATTTCTTTCTTTTTTTTTTTTTCAACGTTTATTTATTTTTGGGACAGAGAGAGACAGAGCATGAACGGGGGAGGGGCAAAGAGAGAGGGAGACACAGAATCGGAAACAGGCTCCAGGCTCTGAGCCATCAGCCCAGAGCCTGACGCGGGGCTCGAACTCACAGACCGTGAGATCGTGACCTGGCTGAAGTCGGACGCTTAACCGACTGCGCCACCCAGGCGCCCCCAAAATACATAATTTCAATATAACCATGAGAAAACATGGTAAACCAAATTTGAGGGAGATTCTACAAAATATTTGGTCAGTACTTTCAAAAGTGTCTAGGTCATGAAAACCAAAAAAAGACTGGGTAAACTATTCTAGATTGGAGAGACTAACAAAACATAATTAAGCACAAGGTTGAGTCCTTAGATTAAATTCTGAATCAGAAAAGGGGCATTTGTGGAACAACTGGAAAGATTTGAATAAAGTGAATCTGTCACTAGTAGTATGTCAATGTTAATTTCATAGTTTTTATGCTGTACTGTTTACCTAAAACTTTATCATTGGAGGAAACCAATTGATGGGAATATGCAAGTACAACATACTACTTTTGCAACTTGTCGGTAGCCTAAGAATTATTTCAAAGTAAGACATTTTTTTAAATTTTTTTTAATCTTTATTTATTTTTGAGAGAGAGACAGAGTGTGAGCAGGAAAGGAGCAGAGAGAGAGGGAGATACAGAATCTGAAGCAGGCTCCAGGCCCTGAGCTGTCAGCACAGAGTCCAACGCGGGGCTCGAACTCACGAACTGTGAGATCATGACCTGAGCCGAAGTCAGATGCTCAACTGACTGAGCCACCCAGGCGTCCCCAAAGTAAGAAAATTTTTAAGAAGATGTAACAATTAGCTCCCTAGAATTCTCTGTATCATTTCTACAATATCACCCTCTCTATAAAGTTACATAAAATACTACTTAAAATACACTTTGGTTTTAGTATTTCACAACAAAAAATTTAATTGATCTGGGATTTCTTTTCGTACAAATATAGAATAAGGATATGTATTTCTCAAAATGCTAATTAGTTGCCTTAATACCATTTATTGATTAGTCAGCTCTTTTCCTGCTTATGTGAACTGCCATTCTCATCTTATGCTAACAATTATTAAATGTCATTGGGGTTGCCCGCTCACTTTCACCTTTCTTTCATTGATCTCACTGTTCTTGTGCCAGTTCTATAATGCCTGTATTGTTGTGAATTTATAATAAGTTATACTATGTGGCAAGTCAATTTTCTCTTCATTAGGTTTTAAAAATTACTTCAAAATTGGTTATTTCTACAGGTATTTCCTTTTATTACAGTAAATGAAAAAAATATTAGATTCCCAATAAGATTATTAGGATTAGTATTAAAATTGCATTATACTATTACATTATCTCATGTTTCTAAATGTTCATTCATTTACTCATTCATGCTTCCTTTAAGAAATATTAATTTGAGTGAAAGATTCCATTTGCATAAAGAAGTGACTAGAAACTTCATTTGAGCTCTGGTTGGGGGGATAAAAGTAAACTGCACTATGTCTCCTGAGAGTTTAGAAAGAAACTAAATTTGAAAGAAAACATTTTTTTTTTAATTATCCGTTTCTGGGTAGAATTAATGGAAACTTCTGTAGGGACATACTGCCAAGCTGGAAACACAGAATTCCTATGAACAGAAAAACTCTTCTAAGATGGTTTTATAATCGTAATTACAGACCACACAGAAACAAAGTCAGCAAGAGCACCTCCTTCTCCTCTCTTTCCTAAACTCTGATGACATGAATCTTTAGATTCTTGGATATTGTACCACAGGCCCCTGAATCTCTGTCTAATTTCATTCAGTCTGTTTTCTCTATCTTGTTCAAATGTGCAATTTTCATTTTTCTATCTACCAGTTCAGAGGATCCCTTTCCTCTCCTTCCTTCATTATGCTGCTGAGCCCATCCTTTGAGTTTTTCATTTCAGTTATTATATTTGTCCAGTTCTAAATTACCAGTTGGTTTCTTGTCACATCTTTGATTTCTTTGCTGAGATATCTATTTCTTTAATGAGCCCTTTTATTATTTTTTTTATTGTTTTAAGTGTGCGTGTAATTGCTCATCAATCTTTTTTTCTTATGGCTGTTTAAAATCTTTGTCAGATAATCTTAACTTCTCTATTATCTCAGTGTTGGCATCTTATTGATTTTCCTTTTTGATATCTTTCTTGTTCTTGGTATGACAAGAGAGATCTCAGTGAAACACAGACACTTCGGGTATTGTGTCATTTAACTCTGGGTCTTATTTAAACCTACTATTCTAGCTGGCTTCTTATGATAACATTCAGGCAGAGAAAGACAGAAGGGAGATTGCTTTGTTACTCTAGTGAAGCTATAAGTTTGGGTATCCCAATTGGTCTTTACTGACACCCAAGGTGTGAGGGCTTCTTATAACTGCTGGTCATGAGAGAGAGCTCTAGCTTCTCATTTAACCTCCAGTGAGCCTTCTCTGACTAGACGGGAGGAGTAAAAGCACTTCATTACTCTTCTCACATGGCCGTCACTGACACTGTGTGGGGGTGAGAGAGGAGGGGACATTGGGGCAAGTGGTAAAAAGTCCTGACTCTCTACCAGGTTCTTCTCTGGAACCACTCCAGTGGTGGGGAGGATGACAACTCATTACTGCCAAGTGGGAGCAGAAGTCCAGCCTCCACCTACAGTCTCCATTCATACCATGGGAACATGGAGGGAGAGTAGGTAGAAGGTGATTTGCCCACTGATGGAGATGGTAGTCTGAGCTCCTACTTTGCCTTCTCTACCATGACTCCAGTGGGGGACTTTGTAGCCTTGTTACATACAGTGTGGAACAGAGTAGAAGACTATAGTCCCTACCCGGCATTTGCTGGCATGGGTAGAGGAGGGACAGGAGCTATTCTGTGGTGTTTACATGGAAAAGTTCCTGTCCAGAAGTTTTCTATCTGGATAGATTATCTCTTCCTAGTCCTTTTTGCTAGAGATAACAGAATTGTATTGTAGTTTTGTCTGCACTTACTGGCATTTCTGGATGCTAGCTTCTTCATCTCCATCTGTGAGATGTGTTCTGAAGGTACCAAGTTCCCTAGCTAGTTTTTCTTTTCTGTACTTTTCAGAGTCTTCTTCTGTTTGCTTCATATATGTTTTTACGGTTGTACTTAGCAGGGGGAATACGGAAAAGTACATCTACTCCATTTCCTCCAATCTGGAAGTTTACAATTCACTTAACAAATAAGAATACAGGAGCACCTGGGTGACTCATCGCTTAAGCGTCCGCTTCAGCTCGGGTCATGATCTCACAGTTCATGGGTTTGTGCCCTGCAATCAGGCTCTGTGCTGACAGCTCGCCTGGATCCTGCTTCAGATTCTGTGCATTCTCTCCTCTCTCTCTCTCCTCTCCTCCTCTCTCTCTCTCTCTCTCTGCCTCTGCCTCTCTCTCAAAAATAAACATTAAAAAATAAGAAAATATTTTAAGACATAAATTTGCAAAATTTACAGAAACTTTGAGTTTTACAATACATTCAAAATTAATTGGAACTGGAATATTTCAACTTCTAGAACTTCAAGTTCTCTATTCCCCAGTAAGAAGTGGGGAGCAATAGAAATTAGAAATTAAAATTAGTTTTAATGCATTGCATTAATTATTCCACTTACTGCTTATTATCTTACTTCGTGGGTTTATGTACTTCTGAATTGTTACAGAAGAGAACCCAAGAAACCAGTAAGCTAATAAACTTGAGCCTCTAATACTAAAAAATACAAATTAAAAATTAAAAAATAATATCTCAAAAGTCCACACAAAACATGAGGTTAAATTTTAACTTAGCTATTAAAAAAAAGGTATCTGAGTAAATCAGTAAAAGTATATATATTTAACTTTCTGATTCACTGGGGAGGGGGGCGAGAAGTTGTATGTATTGGTAGTAAGTCTCAGAACCCCAAGAACTTAAACAACTATAGATAGAACTTTACTTTTAGGAATATTTCTGATCATTTTACCAAATTGGCCAACCTCAAATTATTCTCTCTCCCTTCACTTCTGTTCCCTTCCCTTTCTCTTCTTTTCTCTTTTTCTTTTTTTGGTAAGACCTTTTGTTCTTTATCACTACATATCAGTTACGACTATCTTCTGGATATTGGTATATTATGTCAAAAAACATTAGTAACCACTGGTTTGTGTCTCCAGAAAAATATAATTTCAAAAGAGAAAATTCAAGTAAATCTGTGAATTAAATATGACATGTGAGGAAAAGAGAAAATATTCCCAACAATACAGGTTCTGAAATATCTATCAACCCTTTGCTTCATAAGCCTGTAACTTCCTACCTGGGAACAAATATATGGCAGCAATGTTTCTCTTACTGGATTTTCACACCTGATGCTCTACCCTGTTTTGGTCTTGATGAAGTATAGTGAAAAACTGACACAAAGATACTTGTTCTAGATAAATTTTGCTACCTAAAGACTATAAGCAATGTGTCAAATCAATATATTGTATACTTTAATTTACACAATCTTACGTCAATTGTATTACAAACAGAATTGTATACAGAATATAAAATTCAATGTTTTTTTTGTTTTATTTTTTCTTAAATGTTTGATATGCAGTGTTTAAAAACATCCTAACTAACCATAGTTCCTCATACTGTGGCTTGTTTATCAATGCTTATTTATTTTATGCTCCGTTTATATTGAATCCTTCTGTTGAATTGGAATGGTCTTCAAAAATATTCCAAAAGATTGAAGTCTTCCTCTGGCTACACAATGCGTAAATTCAATTTTAAGTGCAGAATATAATACTTGGACATAAATATCTGAAACCTTGCCACTGTTTGTGGTATTCTACCAATTTATTTCAAACAGTGCTGGGAATATTAAGCAACACAACCCCTTCTTCTGACAACAAAGGTGCTATTAAGGGCTGTTGCATCAATAATGGGTGGATGTAAACTCCCTAAATAATCATAGATTGGATATTGTGTAGCAGTTTCAAAAGCGCAATTATAGCCCATTGTGTCAGTAATGTGTGCATTTAGGCCTCTTAATAGTACATATTGGCATAATGACTGTGAGATAGTGGAACTAGTTACCAAAGGGTAGATTCTCATTTCCTGGGTATATTTTAGGAGTGGAAATAACTATCTGTTTGAAATTATTTAGGTTCATTCTTACTGGAGTCAGGGGGTTGGGAAATGTTGCCTCTAGTGGGCTCTTCTGGTCCTGTGTATTTAGGAAAAAAATTACTGAACTGTTACTCAAGTTTTTCCTCAACCTTGTTTCAGAGATGCAGAGCTCAATTTAGGATACACATGTGTAACATTTGTCTCAATTCAACTGCTACTTTGAAATGTGAGAAATCTATGCATAGGTCTCCCCAACTTGCTACTGCCATCCCCTAATTTGCAAGCCCACTGTTTCTGATAATAGAAAAAACAAGCAAACCTTTTAACAAAAAAAAAAAAAAAAAAAAAAAAATGCAGATTAAGCATCTCTGCTTAACATCAGTAATCCATTCCTGATCTCATCCTGAAAAGTCAAATGATCTGCATTAAAATGCTTACCTGGGGCCTATTTCCCAGTTTTTTCTTTATGGGAAAATGATAACCTATAATCACACATCAAACCAAAAGACCCATTTCCTAAAATGTAACTAAAATACAGTAATATTCTTACATGTAAACAACAGAGCTATCATGCTAAGATGTGAAATGCTTAAGGCACCATGTTCTGATCACAATCTGTTTTTTTAACCAGCAGTTTCTGTGCAGTTAAGCAGCATGTACAGTTTGCATGCCATTACATTGACATTGTATTTAGGATAAAGCAGAGCAAAACCATCAGATAGCAACACATAAATTGATTAGAGAAATACAAATAAAAACGTACGATGAAAAGGAGGCAATTTTCAAAAATAAAGTCTTTCTTATATCCTAAATGGGGTGGAAAATCAAGTTTGAAGAAAGAGGAAAGGAGGAAAGAGGATTGCAGCAATCTGTTTCCGTTTCTGGTTGCAAAAGGGATGGGGCAGAGGACTTGGGTGATGGAGGGGCAACTTCAGGCCCACCATGAGATTCAGAGTTGCTGGCAGAAACCCCTGCCAGGTTAGTGCTGCTCTAGGCACTGCTGAACAGGGAATAAGTATTACATATTTGTGGTTAGGCGATTCAAGCTTTAGGGTAAAAGAATTACAAAATTGATCTTTGCTCACACTTTGCTGATTTTCAACTTTTTAAAAATAAGCACATTGGAAGAATCCAGCCAGTCTTAGGTTTCAATGAAATGATAATATTCATAATTGCATCTGCACATCACTGTTCATGGCATTCACTCTACTTTTCTAAGTGTCTAAGCATATTCTGATGAGAGTTTTAAGAGTTTTTTTGATAATAACTCTCACTCATCATGTATTATGTTTTGGACTCAAATAAAAGTCATCCCTACATTAACATGTACAAAACAAAACCAACACAAAATCATATATAACTAAGGTTCCTAAAACCAAAGGGACATTTATTGATAAAATGTTAATAGGGAGACAATTTGGGGGGTATGTCTATACTTTAAAAAGAACTGAACTTGATGTTTATAGCAGCATTACCTACAATAGCCAAATTATGGAAAGAGCCCAAATGTCCACTGACTGATGAATGGATAAAGAAGATGTGGTATATATATATACAATGGAATATTATTACTCAGCCATAAGAAAGAATGAAATCTTGCCATTTATGATGACATGATTGGAGCTAGAGAGCATATGCTCAGCAAAATTAGAGAAAAACAAATACATTATGATTTTATTCATATGTGGAATTTAAGAAACAAAAGAAACATAGGGGAAGGGAAAAAAAGAGAGAGGGAGGCAAATCAAAGGATTCTCTTAACTATAGGGAACAAACTGAGGATTACTAGAGGGGAGGTGGGTGGGGTAGGGGCTAAACAGGTGATGGATATTAAGGAGGGCACTTGTGAGGAGCACTGGGTTTTGTTGTAAGTGATGAATAACTAAATTCTACTCCTGAAACCAGTATTACACTATATGTTAACTAACTAGAATTAAATAAAAACTTAAAAAAAAAGACAAATTGGGGAGGGCACCACAGTCATATCCAGGCAAGCTATACCAGTTCCAGGAAACCAGAAATTGGTACCCACATGTGAAGTTAGGGAAAATGTATCAGCCACTTCCTTGATAGGAAAAAAAAAAATTGACACACTCCAAAGGGCGTAACTGAAAACAATTTAATAAAGGCGGTATGAACCCTGAGGCTAAGAGAAGTTAAGGGAATAAAAATCAGCTGAAGAAGAGTTATCAGCTCTAGACCTAAAGGTAAATGGAGGGAGTGTTGCTGCCAGAATCCAGAGGAAGCTAGAGCCATGGTAGAGGGACTCCAGAGAGGAGCTGGTACTCTGGAATGCAACCACAGTGGTGCAGTAGAGGAAGCGGGCTAGTGATATGCACAGTCTCTTTTCCTTCCTACATTCTGATCTCTTGCCCATGTCTCCCACTGGTAAAATCCATCTGGAAATCAAGAACTAGAGAACCTGGTTGATCAGTCTGTAAAGGTCAGTCTTTGGTAGCATGAATCAGGCCACAGTAAGGCAAGTAAAGGAGGGGAGACGGAAATGGAGCGTAAGGAAGGAGCAAGGAAGAGAGGAAAGAGAGAATGGGGACACAAAGGAGGGGTGAAAGGTCACCAGTAACAAGTCTTGATAACTACAGGCACTATAGTAGACCCTGAGAAGAAACATACTGTAGGTGGGAAAAGGAAAAACATTTGTCCTCTCTGAGATTTCTGGAATATAAGCAAACAGAGCACTGTACTTGTTTGCATTGTCATATGCTTATTTAGATACATTGGTTCTTTTATATATTAATAATGTTAGTGATGATAAAAACAATGAAATAAATTTAAAAAATAAAAAGAACTAAACTTATCTAAATATTCTACTTTCTATAAAATTCCAGAGGTGTCCACAGAAGGAAAGCTCTTGGATAAAATATGTTTGCATTTGTCCCTGGGCCTTCCATGTGGACTATTACCATGTTCCTTTAACTGATATCCCACAGTGTGTTCATTCAGCTTAGAAGCCCAATGGCTCCATCCTGCTGTGGCCTGTCCACACTTTTCCTAGATAGTGTATTCTCTCCCCAATCCTGGACAGATTACCCTCTCCCTACCACAAGTTTTAGCAACACATTATTAGAATTAATAGTAAAAACAAAATCATGACCTCAATTAATGCACTTTCCTTTCGTATTTCCAGGTAAAACTTTCTAACTTCTAATTTATTTACCGCATAAACTAGTCATGATATATGTGACTCTGTGTTTTAATATTTCTGAAATCCTTTTTAGTTCTATTAGGATTTGTGATAGGGATGAAAATTGATAAAACTGTAAAAGTAAAGATTAAAGAATTTAGCAACGTTACTTGCTAAAAAGAAGATCTTTTTTAATAACTACCTTTTTCCCCTCTCTTTCCAGAAATAACAAACAGAAACAATCAACTAAAAACCCTGCTAATCAAAACCTCTACTACAATATTTAGGAGTTTTAAACTGAGTCATTAAGAACACTTCTCCATTTCTATCAGCATATGCCTATTCATATATTCATACTTATAAAATATTTAGTGTATGGTGCATATTTATTGATAAGCGTGAATTTGAGGTAGATATATATTTCCATAACTCACCTAACATGTACACTAATACATCTTTAAAATGTTATTGCTTGCGAAACACTGTTATTTCTGAGACAGTAAGCTCTACCTAATTTTTCTGAATCAATAATTTTTGAAGAGACCCATGTCTTCTTATATAACAGATGATGAATTCTTGAATATTAACATCTTATAATCAAGATTAATCGTTTTTAAAATTAAAAATGATACAAGTTTTAAGAATTAAAATTATCAATATAAATTCTTTGTGCTTTGTTATCTTCAATTTTGCTAACACATGGATAGATCAGATTAGGAGCAGATCAACCAAGCCTATATGTGCAGGCTTTTAATTATTCCCTTTTTGGAAGCGAAGAGGGTGTATCCCTAAACTGAAGTAATGTCATGGAGATCTGTGACCAAAATAATCTTCCGATAAATAATTCATCATATATCCATAATCAATGACTGATTGGAGAAAATACCATACCCATCGTGGGTGTTCAACAAGTAGAAAAACTAGTCTCTGCTTATAGGGAATGACATAGAGTGAAAGCACAACACGTGAAGAAATCAATGTACATTTAGTCCAGTGTGTAAAACAGGTTGCATCAGCTAAATACCACTCATTCATTTAGCCAGTATGTATTAACTGCCTATCCAATTTAGTTCATGATGCTTGATTTTAGAAATATCAAAATAAAAGAGACATTATGGCCGCCCTAAAAGACCTCTGAATCTGTTACAGAAACAAATATGAAAACAAACAATTATAAAACAACATAATAATTGCTACACCAATGATTATAGGCAAGGTGCAAAGAGGGAGCTTATGGAAAGAAATACTTAATTTGACTGAGGAAGTCTGTGGAGGTTTCATAGAGGAGGAAGCATCAGAATTAAGTATAACAGGATAAACACTATTATGCCCAGTAGTAAGCAGTGGTAGGTAAGGCATTCCAAACAAATGAAGCATTTTGTGTAAAAACATGAAGGAGTGAAAGAGTGGGGCATTTTCAGAGACCTAAAGTAGTTTGGTGTTGTTTAACCATAACTTAGAAAGGAAAAATGACAGGATATAAGTTTGGACAGGTAGCAGAGCCAGATCGTATCAGATACAGCACTGCCAGTGCCTGAGTGAGACAAGAAAGCAAAAAACAAAACATAACAAAATGAAACAAACAAACAAGTAAAACAAAAATTTATAAACAAGAATAATAGCCATTTACTGTATTTCCACATAGGAACTCCAGGGGGTCTGTGCTGGAAATCTAGGTATCAGCATTTTCAATATATCATTTCAATATATAAATGACAGTTGAAATCATGGGCAGGATATCTAAATTACAGGAGCAAAGAGGGAGGCAAACTATAAAAGACTCTTAAATACAGAGAACAAACTGAGGGTTGATCGGGGGGGGGGGCAGGGGAGAGGGGAAAATGGGTGGTGGGCATTGAGGAGGGCACTTATTGGGATGAGCATTTGGTGTTGTATGTAAGCAATGAAATCACGGGAATCTACCCCCCAAATCAAGAGCTCACTGTATATACTGTATGGTAGCAAACTTGACAATAAATTATATTTAAAAAAATAAAATAAAATAAATTAGAGGAGCAAAGTGCAGAACACAGATCTCTTTCAGACACCAACATGGAGTGCACAGATTGAAAGGGAAAGTTATAATAAATGGTCTGTGGACATAGGAGAAGAATCAAGAATGAACATTTTCACAGATATCCTGGGAGGAGTAAATTTAAGTTCAGAGTCATTAATGGTGCCAAAGGCCAGGGAGGTCAAATGAAATAAGGACTGAACATGTGCATAGGATTTGGCAACTGACAGATCATTGCTTGTCTTAATGAGAGAAATTCCCTGGGGTACCAATCTTGCAGTAGACATCTATAAATCTGTAGCAAAGAGCAATCTGAAAGCCATGTTTCCCAATTTTAAGAACCAGGGGCTTGTAAAAGAAAATGATGTTGCAGATGCTAAAAGCTTAGTTGTACACATCAAAGTTTAAAGTCTAAATGACTCATGAGTCATATTGTGGAGAAGAATATGTAATAAAATCATTAGTTTTTCCCAGATCAACTGAAACAAAAGGAGGTAATATCACAAATGGAGATAGGGATGGATACTTTGGAAAAAAAAGAGCCTGATGCGACAGAACCAACATTTAAAAATTACTGAGTCACTAAACTTTAGATAGAAACCTTGAATAAATTTGAGTGTTCAAGAGATGAAATAGCCTTTTACCAGGCTTCTCAGTCCAGTTTTAGGCAAATAATTTCATTCTGGCATGCAGAATTTTTTGAGTTTGACAATCATATTCACCAAATTTGGTTGCAGTAAAATGAGACAATGGATATAAAAACATATACAACACATTTTAAACTTTAAACTCTAGTGTATTGGTTAAGAGATAAAATATTTTGAAAACCCGTAGCTACAATACAGTAAAGCCTTGGATTGTGAGCAACTTGTTCTGTGAGTGTTCCCCAAGACGAGCAAGCGTTTCTAGTAAATTTTAATTTGATAAATAAGCGATGTCTTGCAATAGGAGTAGTACACGATGCCAAACATCACGTGATCACAACTGAGCCAAAGGTTCTTGAAATTCGCTTTGATATATGAGTACTTTGGATTACAAGCACGTTTTCAGAACGAATTATGCTTGCAAACCAAGATTTTACTGTATTTTCTTAATGTATACACAATATAAAACAATGTAAATGGTGATACCAAAAACAAAATTTGGGGGGTAGACAAGTAAATAGCACATATTTATGCAGCTGAAGTTAAGCTGTTGTTGGAATAAAATACACTGGTATAACTATAAGATATATTACGAAAGCCCCATGGTAATCACAAAGTAAAACAGAGATACACAAATGATAAAAGGAAAAGAACCAGAACATATCATTATGAAAACATCATCAATTTACAAAGAAAAGACAGCAAGAGAAGAAGTAAAGACCAAGGAGCTACAGTCCAATCAAAAAGCAATTAACAAAATGGTAATAGTAAATTCTTACCTTTCATAATTACTCTAAATATAAATGGTTTAAAGTCTCAAACTGAAAGGCAGAGAGTAGCTGCAATAACAAAAGGATATGCTACCTGTGTAGCAGAGGTACTTATATCAGACAAACTACACATTAAGCAAAAGCTGTAACAAGAAAAAGTAGGTTATTATATAATGATAAGGGGGTCAAATCATCAAAAAGATACTACAACTGTGTGTGTATACATATATGTATATATATATATATATATAATATATATATATTATATATATATATATATATATACACACACTAAGTTGTATAGATAGTTGTAAAGATACTACAACTGTGTGTGTATACATATATATATATATATATATATATATATACTATATATATAAAAGATATAAAAGATACTACAACTGTATACACACACACACACACACACACAATATCAGAGCACCTAAATATATTCAAAAATATTTAGCCTATCTGAAGGCATATATAGCCTACAATGTAAGAACAGTAGAGGACTTCAATACCTCATTTTCTTTTTCTTTTTTTTTTTTTTTTTTTTTTTTTCAACATTTTAATTTATTTTGGGGACAGAGAGAGACAGAGCATGAACAGGGGAGGGGCAGAGAGAGAGGGAGACACAGAATCGGAAACAGGCTCCAGGCTCCGAGCCATCAGCCCAGAGCCTGACGCGGGGCTCGAACTCACGGACCGTGAGATCGTGACCTGGCTGAAGTCGGACGCTTAACCGACTGCGCCACCCAGGCGCCCCAATACCTCATTTTCAACAATGGTTAGAACATCCAGACAGAAAATCAATAAGGAAATAAAGGGCTTGAACTATACGTTAGACAAAATGAGCCTAAGAGACATATACAGAACATTCCATCTAACAGCAGAAGAACATACTTTCTTCCCAAGTGTTCATGAAACATTCTCCAGGATAGATTATGTTAGGTCACAAAACAAGTCATAACAAATTTAAGAAGATTTATACCACATCAAGTATCTTCCAACCAACGATAGCCAAGATCAGGAAACAACTTTTTTTGTGAAGAAACAAATTTTCTTTAATGGATGAATTAGATAAAGAAGATAGTATATATACACAATGGATCGTGGAAGATCTTGGAAGGCATTATAATAAGTGAAATAAGTCAGCCAGAGAAAAACATACTGCATTGTATCATTTATAGGTAGAATCATTTTTTTAAATTTTTTTAATGTTTATTTACTTTTGAGAAAGACACAGAGTACAAGCGGGGGCAGGGTGGGCAGAGAGAGACTGAGGCACAGAATCTTAAGCAGGCTCCAGGTTCTGAGCTGTCAGCACAGAGCCTGATGCAGGGCTCAAACCCATGGTTTGTGAGATCATGACGTGAGCCGAAGTCAGACACTCAACTGACTGAGCCACCCAGGCTCAGATTCCAAGTGGAATCTTACCCAAAAAAAAAAAAAAAAAAAAAGCAAAAATTCAAATTCACAGAAACAGTGGATGCTGGGGGATGAGACAGAAACAGAGGATGGAAGAAATAGGAGATTTAGGATAAGGGTAAAATGTGCAGTTTTAAGAATATATTCTGAGGATTTAATATACAGCATGTCATTGTCATTAATAATATGATATTGTACAGTTAAAATTGCTGAGAGGTGTGCCTGGGTGGCTCAGTCAGTTGAGTGTCTGACTTCAGCTCAGGTTATGATTTCACAGCTCATGGGTTTGAGCCCTGTATTGGGCTCTGTGCTGACAGCTCAGAGTCTGGAGCCTACTTCAGATTCTGTCTCCCTCTCTCTCTCTGCCCCTACCCCACTCACACTCTGCCTCTCTCTCTCTCAAAAATAAATAAATATTAAAACATTTTTTTTAAAGTTGCTGAGAATAGATCTATAGATCTTAAGCTTTCCCATCACACACACAAAAGAGAATTAACTATGTGAAGTGATGTATGTGTTATCTTAATCCTAGTAATTATTCTGCAATGTATGTTTATCAAATTATCATGTACACTTTAAATATATACAATTATATTTGTTAATTATTCCTTAATAAAGTAAAAAAAGAAATAGAACAATGGCCATGATTCTTTAAAGGATGATGGATTATAAAAGTGTTTTTGGATAGGGATATAGGTAAAGTTATCTCAAGAGTATGAATAAGAAATTACAAATACCTAAAAGTAAAGCCGCACCCAGAGACTGAGTCAAATGGTATTTAGGAAGGCCTAGGTATTGATTAGATGGTGGGTATCAGAGAGTAAAAAGTCAAGGTTTAGTTTTGTTTTGCTTTTGTTTTTGTTTTTTACATTTTTTTTTACAAATAAGAGTACATGAATGGTAGTTCATTAAAATAGATGCAGTCTGACCGTAGAGCAAAATGTAACTTAAATTTGGTTTTGGACACAGAAAATTACACAAAAATCTACACATAAAACCTCATTTTAAGGTAATTTAAATATGTTGAATATTTATATATTCTTTAAAAAGGGATTATATATATATTCCTATATATACCTTAAAAAGATATGTATGAACTCTGAAGATTAGCCTACTTTTTAACATTAACAACAACAAAAACCCACAAAAGAATAAACTTCACTTAACAGAAACACTAGCACATAGTTTCTGTAAGGTCACCAATAATAGGCTCAACTAAACTAAACTAAACTCACATCAATTATGCCATTTTCTAGATAGCTTGGGTCCTTTTTATATTTTATTTTACCTTATCTTTCATTTATTCTACCAAACAACATGTCTGTAATATCATTTCCACAGAGCCACTTCATTTTGAAAGAGGCAAAGAGTCAGATGGGCACATTCATTTCATTGCTAACATTTTCCTCTTAATTCCTGTCTTCAAATAAGTTCCATAGGGGTTAATTCAGTTGAATTTGAGACAGAAAAGAAAGGCTTCCCAGAAAAGATACCATCCTTCTCCCGCCCTGCTTGAGTGCTGCTTAGAGAATTGCTAAATTACTCAGATAGAATGCAGAGTATGGTATCATTATTTCTCAGCAATTTAAAAATAAATACGACAGTTAAAGTCTTTGTGCCATTTTGTTGACCTTTATAATATAAACATTGGGAAATAGAATGTGTGACTATGTTTTAATTAGTCTATTGATAATTGACATTACAGAGGAAGCCAGAAATGCTTTTAAAGAGAGATAAAGCAAAGTAGAGGGATTAATATTTTGTTTTTAAAATCTTGTATTATTGTGATAGTCTAAAGAAATTAATATTTTATTTCTCTAGGTTACCAGGAGAACCACAATTACAGAATTTGATTTTAATGTGTTCACAATTAATTCAGAATATTCAGTCTAATGAGGAGTTCAAATAACATTAATCAATCATAACTGTATCTCTTGTTATTTTGTCAAGATTTGTTTTAAATATTAAGGGAATTCAAGTTAGCCTCAGATTTCTTGAACAACTATAATATCTGGTGGTGAAAATATGCCTTTTAAACCTTCTACGGGTGATATATAGCTATCAAAGGAACCCAAATATATTCTACTCACAAAATTGAAAAGTCAAATGATATTGAGGAGGTTTTTTTTATTGTTGTTATTTTATTTTTAATATTCTGAAGATTCTTTCCTCACAACTAATTTTTTTTTGTTTATGAGCATCGCAATAGGACAGAAATGTAAACTCATGGTACTAGCTGGTCATTTTATAGAAGTTGTGTATAAGCTGCTACTAATACAAACTCTCAGGAGTCTGCTGTTAAGTCCCAAGTGACCAATAAAAGCAGTAGCTAAAGGAAAAATTCTAAACGATTAAGAGACATAAATGGAAAGATAATAATAATAACAACACAACAACAATAGAGGGTCCAGGGACATATGAAGGAAACAAGGATGCATTTCTTTTCAATATAGATCTAAAGAAAAAAATTCCTACTAAGTACCCTTCAGAATATGAACCCAATGAAAGAGGAAAACAATAAAATTGATTATGTGGCAGAAGACACTATAAGCAAAGTAAAAATAATAGTAACAAACTGGAAAACATATTTGTATATATTATATCACAGACATAAATAAATAAATAGGCATTAATCTATGTAATTGCTGAAAATGCAACATGTAAAAAAAATTCCATTGACATTACATACCTTTGTGTCATCAGTCACACTTGAGAGAATCTATTCCAAAGACACCCTGGAAGAAATACAAAATAATTATGCAAAATGTTATTCTTGATGGCATTGTTAGTAATAGCAAAAATTAAAAACAATCCATAAATCTATCAATAGGAAATTGACTTATGAGTACAACCACACATTGGACAACATACAGCTGTAAAAAGGAATGAGATGTCCTTTAGTTATGTGGATATATGCTTAGGTGAAAAAACAAGGCACAGAATAGGATGCAAAAAATTATATTTGCACTTGTACACACTTGTTTTATTTGCAAAAATAAACACTACATCAATATTTTCAGAAAAATCACTTGACAACTTTAGGCAGACTAGGAACATTTAGGAACCTCCTAAACCTGATAAAATGTATCTACAAAAAAACCTTAGTAATAACATCATACTTAGTGATGAAAGACAATAATGCTTTCCTCAAAGATCAGAAATACAGAAGTAAAATCTTACCAGTCTATCCAATATTGTACTAAAGACTTTAGTCAATGTAATAAGGCAAGAAAGGAGGGAAAAGGCATCCAAAATATAAAGGAAGAAGAAAAACTATGTAGAAAGCTGGTGGAATCAGTAACTGCTACCAAAACTAATAAATGAGTTTAGCAATTTTATAGAGTAGTAAGTCAATAGAGTGAAACAAATCGTAGTTTTATATACTAGCAACAAATAAGCAAATGTTGACATAAAATTACTATTTACAACTGCATCAAAAATACGAAGTAGTTTGATGGAAATCTGACAAAAGTTATAAAAGGCCTATACACTGATATCTATAAAATATTGCCAAGAGAATTTAAAGGAGCCCCAAATAAATGAAGAAATAATATACCATGTCCATGGGTAAGAAGTCTCGTATCATAAATGTCAATTTAACCCAAAATTGATCTATAGCTTTGATGAAATCCCAGGGACCTAGGTTGCTCAGTTGGTTAAGCCTTCAACTTGTGCTCAAGTCATGATCCTGTGGTTCGTGATTTCAAGCCCCACGTTGGGCTCTGTGCTGACAGCTCAGAGACTGAAACCTGCTTCAGATTCTGTAACTCCCTCTTTTTCTCTGCCCTTCCCCAACTCACACTTTCTCTCTCTCTCTCTCTCTCTCTCTCTCTCTCTCAAAGCTAAATAACATCAAAATATTTTTTTTTAATTCCTATTAAAATATCGTAAGCTCTTGTGTGGGATTCTCTGTCTCCCTCTCTGTCCCTCTCCCCTCTCTCAAAAATAAATAAATATTATGGGGCGCCTGGGTGGCGCAGTCGGTTAAGCGTCCGACTTCAGCCAGGTCACGATCTCGCGGTCCGTGAGTTCGAGCCCCGCGTCGGGCTCTGGGCTGATGGCTCAGAGCCTGGAGCCTGTTTCCGATTCTGTGTCTCCCTCTTTCTCTGGCCCTCCCCCATTCATGCTCTGTCTCTCTCTGTCCCAAAAATAAATAAACGTTGAAAAAAAAAATTAAAAAAAAAAAATAAAAATAAATAAATAAATAAATATTTTTAGAAAAAACCCTCTGTAGGTTGTTTTAAAAATAAAGAGTGGCAAATTGATTCTAATATATACTTATGTATATATATATATATATATATATATATATATATATATGTGTGTGTGTGTGGGTGTGTGTGTATACATACATATATGTATATATGTACATGAGGGGGATGGAAAGGACTTAGAACAGACAGTACAATATTGAAAAAAAGAATTAAGTTGGAAAATCAACACTGGATGGTTTCAAGACTTATCATAAAGTCACTGTATTCAAGACAGAGTAGTAATGTTGTAAAGATAGACAAGTGGATAAATGGGATAAAATACTCCAAAGATAGATCCATATATATGCTGATCGCTGATTTACAACAAAGATATAATGGCAAGTTGGCAAAAAAGGGATTTTTTTTTTTACAAATGATACTGGAAAGTAAGTATCCATTAAAAAAAGTTTAAAATCCCCAATTTGCACCATTTACAAAACTTTAATTTCATATAGATAATAGACATAAAACCTAAAATTATAAAACTTGTTGAATAAAATATAAAAGAAAAATTATGTAATCTTGATATGGAAATATTTCTTAGTTATAATACCAAGAGCATGATCTATAAGAGAACATATTAAGAAAATACAATTCATCAAAAAAAAAAAAAACTCCTGTCCTTTTTGTTTTTTTTATTTTATTTTTGATAGAGAGAGAGAGACAGAGTGTGATCAGGGGAAGGGAAGAGAGAGCGGGAGAGACAGAATCTGGAGCAGGTTCCAGGCTCTGAGCTGTCAGCACAGAGCCCAATGCAGGGCTCAAACTTGCAAACTGCGAGATCATGACCTGAGCCAAAGTCAGATGTGTAACCAACTGAGCCACTCAGGCACTCCAACCTCCTGGTCTTAGAAGGACACTTTTCAGAGAATGAAAAGTCTCATAATATATTGGGAGAAAATATTTGCAGTGTATGTATCTGACAAAAGTCTTTGTTTTCAGAATTTAAAGAATTCTCAAAACACAATTAAGAGTATCAGCAAGTCAATAAAAAATAGCTAAATATTTTAACAGAGACTTCACCAAAGAAGAAATATAGATGACAAATTAGCACATGAAAAATACTCAAAAGCATCAGACATTAGGGAAATACAAATTAAAACCGCAACATTCTACCTAATAGAATGGCTAAACATAAAACAACTGACTATAACAATTGTTTCCAAGGATGTTGAGGAACTGTAACTCTCCTGCACTGATGGTGGTAATGTAATATTGTTCAATCACTTTGGGTAACAGTTTAGCAGTTTCTGAAAAGTTAAACATGCACATACCGTATAATCTAGCAATTGCACCTCTAGGTATTTATGCAAGGAAAACAAAAGCATGTGCTTAAACAAAATGTACACAGATGTTCTCAGCAGCTTTATTTGTAGCAGCCAAAAACTGAAAATAACCTGAATGTTAATTGGCTGGAGAATGGATAGAGAAACATGCTATATCCGCCCTATGAAACATTCCTCAGCAATAAGAAATATCAGCAGACACAGCAACATGGATCAATCTCCAAACCAACATGCTAAGTAGAAGTCAAACACAAGAAACTATGATATGACTTCACTTACATAAAATTCTCTAAAAGGCAATACTGTGGATACAGAAAATAGATCAGTAGTTGGCTGGCAAAGGGGATAGACAGCTGAGGGGGTCTAGTGACAAGGCTCTGGAAGGAGAGATTATACAAAGAAAAGAAAAAAAACAAACTTTGAGAGTGATGATTATGTTCATCCTTTTGATTATGATGATGATTTTGTGGGTACATACATGTCTGGAAACTTATCTGATTTACACTCTACATATGTCAGTTTGTTAAATGCCATCTATACCTCAATAAAGCTGAGAAATAATAAATAAGATAAAAATGAAAATGACACAGGAGTCCATAAAAATAACTCTTCCAATGGCCAGATATGGAACAATTTGATCATTGGAAAAAACAATAACTACAATGGATTGGCATATACCTAAATTAACAACAACAACAACAACAATAAAACACCTCATTTGATACTCATTAAAAGAGATGGGGGGGAAGACAACGGAAAGGAGTCAGCATTTATTCTACATTTTTTTAAAGTTTATTTTAAAGTTTATTTATTTTGGAGAGAGAGTGAAAGAGAAAGAAAGAGAACACATGCAGGTGCGGGAGGGGCAGAAAGAGAGAGGGAGAGACAGAAAATCCCAAGCAGGCTCTGCACTCATAGTGCAGAGCCTGACACAGGTGTCAAACTCAGAAACCGCGAGATCGTGACCTGAACTGAAAGCAAGAGTCAGACGCTCGATTGACTGATCCACCCAGGCACCCTACCTACATTTTCTATGTAAACTGTTTTGAAGCCTAAAAAAATTAGATCAATGTGAGAATAAAAAGTAATTTTTTTTTTGAGAGACAGAGAGCACAAGTGATAAAGGGGAATAGAGAGAATCTTAAGAAGGCTCCATGCCCAGCAAGGAGCCCAAAGCAGGACTCAATCTCACAACCCCGAGATCATGACCTGAGCCAAAATCAAGAGGATGCTTAACCAACTGAGCCACCCAGGTACCCATGAAAAGTAACCTTTATAGAAAGAAAAAATTCAGGTCATAAATGTGAAATAAGTGCTTCAGGCAATGTTCTTTAGAGAATAAAACCAGGAGATAAAAGATTGATGGGGAACTTTACAATGAGGGCTCAGGATGTAATGATCTGACCCACTGTTTAATCTTAGTATCGCTAAAGTGGTGCAATGAGATAGTTTATGCTGCCTAATGTAATATAATATGAAATAATCAGCATTACCAATCAATATTGTCAGGTAAAGAAACTTGAAACCAAATCTACTCAAATCTTTATAGGTACCTTCCTCTACAGGAAATGCGAAAGGAAGAAGTTAAATGACACTATGAAAAGCAATGAGTTAAAACCAAAACCTATGACTCCTACAAATAACTGAAGCAAATAATTCGACGAGTTAATGACATTAAAGGAAAAAAAAAAAAAAAAGCAACAAGGGGCTGCAGTTTTAAAACAAAAAAGTAAGAGGCATAAAAATAAAATGCAATTTAAGGACTTGTTTTACATTCTGATTTTTATAAAGAATGTTAAATATGGCTATATATTAGATGATAGCAAGAAAGTATTGTTAAATTTGTTAGGTAGTCTTGTGAATATGTAAGAAACTGTTCACATTTTGGGGACATACACGCACATCTTAAGGTGAATGGGTGAAATGATGTATGGTCTTGCAGTTGCTTTGAGTACTGGACAGCGTATCAAAAAAGGAATGGATGAGGCAAGACCTAGATAGTTGTTTCACATTCTTGTGTGTGTTTGATATTTTTCACAATAAACATTTTAAAGTTACAAAATCAAAATATTTTGAAAATATTTATTCTTCCTGATTCCTCTCAATTAAACTGCTTTCCTACTATTCTATTCTTAACTGGTATTTGGTCTTTCTAACTCTGTCATGTTCCCTGCTCCTTATCTCATAGGAATACACCAACTCTGGTATTTATCTGAAAGTTGCTTAAACCATCTATATTTTAGAGGCTTCAAAATGAGTATTGATGTGACTCCATAGGAATTTGATTTGCCCATTTTATGGAGATTTGCTCATTCTTCTCACCAAAATGAAATACAGAAAGCCTATTCAGAATATATTAAAACCCTGTTTATTCATTCAGAGTAGGTTTTGAAATGGAACATAGATGTGAATTAAATATTCTGGAATTTTTTTCTACATAAGTCATCAGCAATTTTCAAAAGTTTGAACAACAACAAAAATGACCTTAAGCATGACACATGTTGCTTCAGAGTTCCTAGACTGTCACATCATTTCTCATTGTACATTACTATGGACATAGAAGATATTGGGACTAAATGTACTGTAATTGTCATATAAAAATTACATCCATTCAAATGCAAACTCTGATAATCAACTTTGTATACTTATGACTCTATTATTCCAAATAAAGTAGAGAGCAGGAAATTCTTTTTCTTTAATGTTTTTAATGTGTATTTATTTTTGAGCGAGAGAGAGAGATAGAGCATGAGCAGAGGAGGGGCAGAGAGAGAGGGAGACACAGAATCCGAAGCAGGCTCCAGCTCTGAGCTGTCAGCACAGAGCCCTACACAGGGCTCGAACTCAGGAAATTTTAAGCAGTTAGATCATGACCTGAGCTGAAGTGGGCCACTTAACCAACTGCACCACCCAGGCACCGCTGAGAACAGGAAATTCTAAAATTTTTATTTTAATTTAAATTTCTAAAATAATTTATAAAATATATTCTACAGGTGAACCTTAGGCACAGGTTTGAAACTCATGGGTCCACTTTCACACAGTACAGTACTTTCAATGTATTTTTTCTTTCTTATGAATTTTTCAATAGCATTTTCTATTCTCCAGCTTATTTTATTGTAAGAATACAGTGCATATACATATAACACACACTATGTGCCAATTGACTGTTTATGTTATTGTTAAAGCTTCCAGTCAACAGTAGGCTATTAGTAGTTAAGTTTTGGGGAAGTCAAAAGTTATACACAAATATTTGACTACATAACAGTAGGTGCCTTTAACCCCCATGCTGTTCAAGTGTCAATTGTGCTGTTCAGTTTTTTTTTTCCATATTTTGTATTAAATAGAATGACTTTCAATATTTATCATTATCATTGACTGCATGTGTTGACCATTATTAAATTGCTGTAAACATTTTTAGGGGTGCCTGGGTGGCTCAGTCAGTTAAGCCTCTGACTTCAGCTCAGGTCATGATCTCGTGGTTCACAAGTTTGAGCCCTGCATCAACTCTGTGCTGACAGCTCTCTCTCTCAAAAATAAACAAAAACATTAAAAAATATTTCTACATATGCTAGTCTATTTCATTACATTTCATGTCTTTCTAATATACAAAGAACTATTAATTAGAATTTATAGTTTTATTACAATAAATTTTTGGAATATATGTAATTCTCTAAAACATGATATATTTACTTTTCAACAAAGAGAAAACTATAAGATTTAGGTGCACAAAAGACACTACAACTGTAATTTGTTCTCAGGGAATTAATGAAGCACAGACCAAATATAATTAATTACTAAGTTCAGTAGGTAGACTCAAATATAATCCCTAGTCTATACGGTAAAATCTACTAGTTGTCAAATGCAGAAGCACACCAGAAATGGCCATCTTTACTTGTATATGAAGACAATCCCATTTTTTGTCTGATTTACCCTCATTTCTGATAAATACTCCTACCTACTCAACCACACTCATTTACATATTTCTATTAAAGGATATTAGGAAATGTCTTGTTCATCACATACAACTATGAAGATCAAAAAAATGTTCATCTGCTAGTTTTTTAATCCTAGCTGAATCTTATTTGATATTGTTCTCAAGGTAGAGATGGATATCCCTAAACTAAGGAAAACAGGCAAACTGAATCTTTCCTTCCAGTTGCATAAAAATCGGCAGTAATCAGCCCTGGGACAAGGCTTCACTAACCTGAAGTTAGGAAATTATTTTTTATCGTTCAGGAATTTTTAAAATTTGTTGCAATGAGATGTGTTTTCATCTCTTCCTCAGTAGACTTCAACAAATAAATGTGGAATGTCAGCAGAATAATGAATATTATTTGTGGAATGTTAAATCGATGATAGAGATATGCACAACATGCCCACCTTATAGCAATCCCTGATGGACTTACTATCCCTATTTTATAGCTGCTGAGGGAGGTTGCCAGACCAGACAAAATCTACACAACTGGGTAGCTCCCTTCAGTGACATATATGAGTCTGAGTTTTTAGCCACCACCAGGTCCTCATTTCCAGGTGACAGAACTAGTGTTTGTTCCTGACAAGACAATAATAAATAATACACAGTCTCCATTTCCTACACACCTGGCATGAAGAGGCAGGCAGGCCTTTTCAAGTTCCTTTATCTCACTTAGACTGAATCCCTTCACTTACAAAAATAGAGGAGGCTTACATAAACAATGCCAATTTCAGTTTTCTTCTATTCTAGTAGTCTGTAAAAAGGAAAATATTCAGGGAAGGAAAGAATTTTGAAGGCAACTTAATTAAAAATATTTAGTGACTGATTTATAACCAAGTAAGTTTCAGCTTGAAGAATAAACTACTTCACATTCTGAATAAAAAGTTAAAAAAAGTCACTAGTACACAAAAAATCACTCCCAACAAAATTACTTTAATGACTTGTGGTAAATGCACTTTTGAATGCTGGACAATTTGGAGAGTAGCAGAGTGCTTTATTCTTACAAGGATCATTTGTTCTCTATTTGACAAAAACGATGAACATTTCATTCTGTTTTACTTTTAAATGGGTATTACTGTCTTTGTTATTTGACAATGTCAAGTAAAATGTCACACCAATCAGAAAAGCCCATTCATACTTAATAGGTAAACTGCAGAACAGAATGTACCTTTGACTGATTTATGGCTTGAAAAACCTACATAAACAATGTTGATATTTCCATTTTTACCAAGTATCAGCACAAGACATTTCACAAATGTTGTTTAAGCAAAACACAACTGCTCGTTGCTATAAAAAACAGTAGCAAGTGACAGAATGTTGTTTTTTTTTTTTAAACTGCCTATTTACTGAAAATGGGTAGTTATAACAGTAGTATGTTTTAACCTTTAACTTGGTAAACTTTATGTTCATTAACGATCAAAACATACTGTTTGAATTTGAAGTTCTTGGAAATGAGGGTTAAGATTTAGAACATCTTTTTGGCAATGTTTACTAACTGTATTTTTATGCACAAAACTGATAATTAGCATATGAACTTTATAAGTATAGATCCTAAATGCTCTTTCTTTGTCAGAGCCTTGCTAGAATATTCTCTTAAACTTCTTATTCTAAATATCGTGATGTTGCTTGTTCTCATTTAAATGTTAATATGGTCCACAAGTTTAATTGCATAGCACCTTTCTTATCAAACTCTCTTCTAATTAAGTACTTCAAAAGAGAGGGCAGACTTTCTAAACATTTTACAGCTATAATGTTGCTTTACAATCATGTGAACAGATTTCAAATACCTAGAGACAATTTTATGAGAAGAAATTGCTCCGATTTCCTCTTACTTCTTTAGTTTAATGTATTAAGAATTACAACTCTTTCTTCATGTTGGGGCTGCATTTTTAAGAGGTGTGTGTGTGTGTGTGTGTGTGTGTGTGTGTGTGTGTATGTGTGTGTGTGTGTTTTGCTGATCACTACAAGAATTCAGGAGGAAATGCATTACCCTTGAGTTCCGGGGAACTTAGACAGATTTATGGGATGTATTTGTGTGCTCAAGCATATCAAGACCTGCATAAAAATCAGTGCATTCCCTAAACTCAAAATCATTTAGTAATCTCTCTTACATCCCATCTCCTTATCAAGGAGAAACACCCCACAACTACCACTAAAGCTTCAAAAGCCTATCATTTAAAACAAATCTCCAGGAAATCCATTGCTTTTAATATCAGAGGCTTATTACTTGTGCTTTACATATAGACACAAATGTGGAGATTTGTATTTTAAAAACCTTAAGCTTATATGCACATACACAACTGAAGCAAAGGTTATTAAACACCTTTAACTTTTTAATTGCAATATCTCTGTTTTATGTCTGAAAAAATCTGGTAAACTCAACCAACAGGAGTGTCAAACCAAAGGTCAGACTAATACCTGGAAAGGTGCAGCAATGGATTTGGTAGGGGCAAACTGATTAAACTAAGTCAGCTTAATTCAAAGCAGCAGGAGAAACAGATGCTGTTGCCTTTGTTTATTTTCCCTTGTTGCCAGATGGAAAGAGAGAAATAAATACTAGGACAGAGAAGAAAGCTGCTGAATTGTGTTTCTACTCCATCTTAGCTTGCTGCAACATTTCAACTTGCGAAGTGGTCTAAGCAAAGTGGTTTACTTTGGAGTGAACTACCCATCCCTGGCAACCAGCTGGAGGCATTGGTAGGATGACAATCACCTACATAAACAACAATGGATTTTTTTTTTTCTCTCATGAAAAATGAAGTGATTATAATGCATTCTTTTTTGCTGGGAAACCTTACAGCAACTATGAAGTTATGCATTCCCACCCTGGACTGTATGTTTCTGAAGAGGAGAATTCTGCCCTGCCATCACTACACTTTCAGCAATTTGCATTTATTTGGTATGCAGTAGACACTAAGTAAATGGCTAAGATTTGACATAGAACCAATCTTATTTTTCCAATACTACTGAAGAATTATGAGCACCACATCATGCCTGTGCTATTCTACCACTGCACCTTGAGAAACGTCTTCTTTTGCACTTCTTTTTGTAGTAGCCCTCCTGAAGTCATATAACCTAAATGGAGTCCATTAATTTTAAATTTAATCATTATTTTTTGAGGAGCTGGTATGTTTCAGGAAGATTTAGCATTGGAGATAGTAGTGAAGAAAACATTTTTAAAAAGTCTCATAGAGCTTATGTTAAAAGAAATAAGGATAAATAAATAAATAACTTAATATGTATTAGTTTTAGCTTGGGAGCCCTAGAAAGCAGAACCTGCATCAAAGTGTCCACATGCCAATTCCTCATTGAGTAGTGTTAAACCAGGGCAGTGAGAGTGAAGGAAAATTTCAGTGTGTCAGAGGAGGGTGGGAGCAACCAGAAGGTAATGTGTTACCAAGGTGGCCACTGCTTCACGGTCATGGTCATTTGCTATTGAGGAATAGCTCTGAACAGAGTTTCAAGAAAACTAATACAAGTCATTCAAAGACAAGAAGGAATGGAAAAGTATCTGCCTATCTTCAGATTCTTTCCTATTATTTCTATTTCTCATTAGGCAAAGTTTCTCACCACTTCCCCCAACTCCCCACCCCTTGTCTGTGGCAGTGGTGATCCTGTGGTGGTGGTGGTTAAATTCTGTGGCCCTTGGAGCAGCTGCTGGGGAAACCAGCATGTCTCCTAGTATGGAGCTTCTTTGGAGTTTGGTAATGTTGGTAAGAGCCAGAGCCCCTTTGATTCATGAGTAAATTTAGGTGCCATTATAAACTTCATCAATACCAGCAGTTGGCCCATCAGTGGCAGGTACCCCAAATCAGGCTGATTCATTCCCTGAGTATATCATTCTCACCCAAAAGAGAAATATGTCATAAGCTTACAATGGATTGATGATGTAACCCTTGGGTTGCCTATGGTCTTCTCTTTCTTGGGAGGAAACCATACAGAGCAAAAGGGAGAGAAGTAACAATGAGACAAATGAGCAGAGAAAGTTGAAAAATTCTGGTGCCTTTGGTGTCATTCCTTTGGGATGTTAGATAATTCCTGGTTCCAACTGCTTTCTGTTTGATTTAGTCAGCTACCTCAAAATTTTTACCAGACCACTTTGTTTAAGCTGCTTTGTGTTGGGATTCTGTCATTTACAATTGAAATAAATCCTGCCTAATGCAGCATGTATTATTTTCTTCATTTTTCAGAAAAGAAAATGGAGACATTAAGTTATTTGCTGAGCATCATTGATTTAGTTATTTTGACTAAATCATAGCAGCCACTCCGGTATGTGTGCCATTGATAGCAATCAATTGTTACATATTTGCTGAGAATTACTACATCAAAAACTACATAAGGACACTAAGTTATATCAAATATAAATTAATCTGACAGTTGATTCAAAAAGTACATTCCAATATTCCAGAGTTTCAGGCTAATCATTAGGAATGCAAATATAAATTTTATGCAACTCTGGACATTTTTAGGAATTTTTAGTATGTTGTGATAAGTATTTTGCCTGTTTGTCAATTCTGTCTTAGAGTAAGAATGGGAACTAATGTTACTCAACCCTACTATACACAAGGCATTGTGTTTCACATACATTATCTTACTAATCACACTTATTCCTCCCCACAACCCTGTCATTCTGCCTCTCCAATGTAGAAACTGACCCACAAAATGGTTAAGTAATTTTGTATCAAGTTGCTTGTATTTGGGGGTGATGGAGCTGGGTCTAGATATGCCTGACCCTGGAACCTTTAACTAATACATCATGAAGCAAAATAATAATATCACATTTATGTTATTGTGGGCTTTGGATATATGGTAAATTTAAGGAAATTCTATGTACTTCTGGCAGTAAACCAAATAAACACTTATGAAGTATAACTATGACATATAACAAATATCTCATTCTAAAAAGTCTAAGTATTTCTAATGTATGAAAGCCACATACAATATATTAGTGCTAAAGAAAAAGTAAACTGGAATTTTAATCATATATCAATGCAAAGCTAGTGATTAACATACACCAGAAGGTCTCCTTTCTTTTCTACAGCATCTAATTACTCTAAATATATTAGTGCATATATTAGCATAATTGTTTCACATATTGCAGAGTACACGTAAATACTCATAGAAAAGATGTACATACTACTCTATATCATTCGCTCCAGTGACTATTTCAATTAAACATAACATTAAAAGTATATATAAGTGTGTATATGTGTGTGCATATATATGCATATATTTATATGCATACATATATATTCAGGTTTTAGAAATGTATTGCCCCAGATATTCTGAATATGCAGATTTGTCTTGATAAACAAAAAGAATGGTTTCTACCCTTGGTTTGCTTGTTCAGATATTTTAATTCATTCATCTCCTTAAAAATCCCCAAAAAAGTCTATTCAAATTTTTTTCAAATATACTCCAAAGTTTAGACTTTGGCTCATAGGATACAGTGAAAAAGGAAGACGGGGTGGGTAATTGTATCTAACAATTATACAACCAAAAACCAAAAAGTTTAGACATGATACAAGTTTACCTCCAGATATATGGGAAAATGTGAAAAAAGAAAGAAAGAAAGAAGAAAAACAACCATACATATTAATGAGACACCAACATCTAATCACAATCTATTCTCTCATACTAGTTCAATCAACAAATTGGTACAGAAAATAATGACATACATGTAGGAATACTTAATGTTTATAAACAAATTCAGTTACATATCTTTGAAAATAATCGATAATTATTTGGAAATAAAATATATATATTATATATATATTTTATATATATATATAATATATATATATATATATATATATATATATATATATATATATATAAAATTACCTGTTGGGATATGAGATCTTTCAAATATGGTAGAGTTTGTATTTAAATAACCATGTCCATATTGTTAAAATAGTCTGGTAAATTCACCTTTAGTATTGTTTCCCAATTATTTCCGGCTCTGCATTTTCCAGACACAAGTAAGATGCCACCTCCTATATCCCTTGAGGTTGGATTGTGAGAAAGTTGTAAGAAGGGAAAAGAGTTCATGTGATTGGTATAACAAATGAATTATGAGGAAGCCAAACCATATAATAGCTGATAAGAGATTCTCCAGAGTTTTCTTTTCCTCTGCCTAATAGACTCGCAATTTTCAATATGGAGCCACATTTTTTAGGATACAACACAGTAGGTCAAGCCTAGGTCAGATGAATTGAAGTCATGTCAATCAGAACCCTGAGTAGGACTTCAAAGGACACGTCAATTGAGCAAGAAACATTTTATTTTATAACTTTATAACATTATAATGTCATTAAGATTTGAAACTTTCTGGGGGAGGGGAAGGAAAAAAAAAAAAAAAGAGGTTAGAGTGGGAGAGAGCCAAAGCATAAGAGACTGTTAAAAACTGAGAACAAACTGAGGGTTGATGGGGGGTGGGAGGGAGGGGCGGGTGGGTGATGGGTATTGAGGAGGGCACCTTTTGGGATGAGCACTGGGTGTTGTATGGAAACCAATTTGTCAATAAACTTCATAAAAAAAAAAAAAAAAAAAAAAAAAAAAAAGATTTGAAACTTTCTTCAGGCACCTGGGTGGCTCAGTTGCTTAGGTGGTCGACTCCTGATTTTGGCTCAAGTCATGATCTCACATCATGAAATCAAGCCCCAAGCTGGGCTCCATGCTGAGCACCAAACCTGCTTAATATTCTCGCTCCTTCTCTCTCTGCTCATCTCCACTCGTGTGCATGTGCACATGCTCTTGCACTCTCTCTCTCAAATTAAAAAAAAATAATAATATGTGTGTGTGTGTGTGTGTATATATATATATATATATATATATATATATATTTGAGAGTTTCTTGTTAATGCAGCATAACTTAGCCTATCCTGATTGATACAGAAATATCATTTTTGTTCTTTTCAAATAGAGTAATAATTTATTTGGTGACATCCTAGTGATGAAAAAGTCAGAATGATGTGTAATAGTTATAAAAGTATTTCCAAGTGCTAGTTTAAATAACAAAAGATTGTCTCTCAAGTTCTATCTCAGCATCATTTAAGTAAACTCTAGAAATAAATGACAACATTAACATCCCTGAGGAAACTAAGTAAAGGGTTTACCCTGCACTTAGATATAAATGGCTGTACCCCAATGACTTTGGCATACTTCAAATATTATCTATAACATTAAAGAACTTCACAGAAAACACTAAAATGTGGCAACATTGAAGTAATCACTAAATACTTAGTTTCTATAAAATCAGAATTTGAAAATGCTTCTGTTGCAGCAGCTGGGTGGCTCAGTCAATTGAGCAACTGACTCTTGGCTTCATTTCAGGTCATGATCTCAGGGTTGTGGGATCAAGCCCCACATAGGGCTCAGTGCTAAGCATGGAGCCTGCTTAAGATTCTATCTCCTTTCTCCCCTGTCTCCCTCTTGCTCTCTCTCTCTCAAAAAAAAGAGAAAGAAAGAAAGAAAGAAAGAAAGAAAGAAAGAAAGAAAGAAAGAAAGAAAGAAAGAAAGAAACTGCTTTTCTTAAAGGCATTTATCAAGTTAACTGTTTTATAGGTAATGGCAAGATAAAACAGGAAATATAAAGGGTTTTTCATAACAAAAGTGGTGCCAGAGGGGTAACTAAAAGTTGAGATGTCAGTAAACCTCCTCTCCCAAATAAGGATTACATAGGGTGAAAGGGTTGGAATTAAATACAACCTACTTGGATTTCCACATCCAGCTCTGAATTGGGAAACTGGTAAGGCTATCAAACCCCTTATATGGTCTGAATCCCAATCTCTCTGATCATCTCAGAAACTAACTTGCTCTGTGACATATTCACTCTACTTTGTGCCCTTAACTTTCTCTTCTACGAGCTTCTTTATTTTTTTTTAAGTTTATTTATTTACTTTGAAAGAGAGAAAGAGCATGTGTGCACAAGTGGGGGAGGGGCAAAGAGAGAGGGAAAGAGAGAATCCCAAGCAGGTTTAGCACTGTCAGCAGAGAGCCTGACGCAGGGTTCGATCTTACCAGTCTGAGAGCATGACCTAAGCCAAAATCAAGAGCCAGCCGTTCAACTTAATGAACCACCCAGGCACCCATCTACTGGCTTCTTTAGAGCTTAGTTTACTGCTCTACTCTCCTCTAAGAAAAAAATAATCCTTCCTAAATTTTCTTATCTATTGCCCTATCTACTCCTCTTTTTTTTTTTTTTATAGAGTTTCTGTACTGTCCCTTTTCTAATTTCTGATCATTTACCTCTTCGATCTCCAATTTTTCAAACCTGCGCTCTCTCTCTTCCTCCCCAAACACTCAATATAAACTTCTCTCACCTCCATAATGCTAAATTGAACAGATGATTTCAAGAATTTCCTCTTACTGAACTTTCAACAGTGTTTGACAGTGATATCACCTGCTTTCTTTCAAAGCAAAGCACTCTTTGCCTTTGTTTTTCAATAGTGAGAGCCCAAGGATTTCTGCATAAGGAGGCTGAGGGACAAAAATTTTATTGTAAACATCCTGCTAGGAGATATGCATGGTAGCTGCATTTTTCCTAATCATTTTTCATGTTAACGCAACATATGTTTCCATATGAAAAGTAAGGTGGGGACTCTGAAACAATTGGGGTGGGATTGATGCACTGGCAGATCTTGCCTGACCCCCACCTCCTACAACTTTCCTTCTGCCTCTCCAACCACTTATCACGGTGCCCTTTTCAGACTCCTCTTTATTTCACTTCTACGTTAATGTTCATCAAGCTTATCAGAAGCCCTTTGACCATTATACCATCTGAACTGTGATCTAGTCCCCTAAAAATTTTAACTGAAATAAAAGTAAATAAAATTCATTTGAGTTACTTTAGAATTCTCTAGAAGGGGAGTTGTGATTTATTGGAATGATGAAATGAACACCGGTTCTGATGAACAGTGGGACAGGAATTGTTCCTGTTCTCCTCAGGGCTGGAGCCAGCCATGGGGAAGCAGCAGCTGCCTAAATTCATTCTGCTCCTCCCTCTGCATTAACCTCATCCTCCTCATTCTTATTGGGTAGGCTTGCATTATTTTCTATTCCCATGTCACAAATATAGGTACCACAGAATGACTGCTTGATCTCCAGGATTTACATAAAATAATCCTAGTTACCAACACAGACTGGCCGGCCCCTGTGAGTCCTAACTCCATTCCCCAGGAGGGAACCTTATCACATACATAGTTTCCTCCACCTATTAAAACCAGTCTGCTCTAATATTAAAACTGTCTTTATATAATTTTAATATACTTGAGTTGCTTCCCAATAAAATCTCTTTCATAATTTAGCAATTATAATGTATTCCAACTTTTAAGCACCTCAGATATTTCACCCTGCATAATACCTTCTCTTACCACCCCTGCACTTGCACAAAGAAAAAGAAAAATATAGTATCAGTGCTGAAAGGTAAGCTCAGCTAATCCAGTCCCTGTTCTTGTAAGGAATTTCAATGAAGAAAAAAATATGTATCTTTTGTTCCAGGCCATTGGAACAAGTCAAAGGCAGAGAAACACTACGACCCAGTTTCCCCAAGTTCAGTCCATTGCTACAGTTGCTCACTACACTAGAAGTGGTCCCTTTGCTCCTGCAATTTAATAAAGGTAGAAAAGATTGAATTTCCTAACTTCACCCAAACCAATTAATCAGCGAGCAAATTAAAGTCAGCTGTGGATTGAAACTCTCAGTCACAGTTTGGACACTGTACCATTAGTTATATTATTGACAAAGAAAATCAGATTTATAGATAGCAGCAGGGCATTTTTGGAAATGAATATGATTCTTCATATTATTTTTCTCAGGTTGCCTATTATAGAGTTATATTCACACATAATTATTGAAAAAAAAATAGTATAAGTGTTGCCATTTTAAGTCCAGTTGCCAATATAGAGTTCTAACAATTAAATTGTGTAGTTACAATACTGGAAACTTCGCTTTGCCACAGGAAGTTTCCTTATCTAAAATGGCATGTTAATACTAGGCAGATAGTTCTCTTCTAGAGTAAACATATCAGTCTTAATCAGAAAATCAAAACAAACCCCCCAAATCGTAATATTACATTTTGTCCTTAAAATACCAGGTTTAAGCTCTTGCTAACACTACGATTTTGCAGAGCCTGGAATTATGTGCTTGAAGGCTATTTTTATTTTTTTCTGAATTGGTGTCTACTAACTCTCCAGTAGCTGTCATATGGGGTTTGGTAACACTTCAAATTTAATGACCCTAATTACACCTAAAATGCTTTTGTAACAAGTATGTCAGTATTTTATATATTTTGTTCATAACTAAATGAATTTGAAGAGAAATACAGCACTCTTAGGCTTATAAATTGCATGATTACACATTTGGTAGTCTTAAATCTCAATAATCTGAATATACATCAATGGTACACCAAAAACCTCCAGGATTAGTTAGCAAAAATGGTACTTTGGACATCTAATCTTACTATCTGTAGGTTTACTGGACATGTTGATTACCTTTTCCTACTCTCGCATATATATTGTGCTATTTCTGGACGTGCATATTCTAACTAATGAGATCATAGAGCAAAACGAGAGAATAAGAAATTAGAATCCTAGAGTAGCAACTATTTCACACTACCCCTCAAATTCTAAAATGAATTATGCTCTCTGCTCGACTCATTTACCACTTCCTTATTTAGGAATCCATTCAAAGACCTATTATACAATAGCATACACACGTATTTTTAAAATATAATAATTCCATCACTTTTTTACAAAAGAAGCTCAAATATATAATTCAACATTTAAAAATACTTTAGGGCACCTGGGTGGCTCAGTTGGTTCAGCGTCCAACTTCAGCTCAGGTCATGATCTCATGGTTCATGAGTTCAAGCCCCACATTGGGCTCTGTGCTGACAGCTCAGAGCCTGGAGCCTCCTTCATATGTGTCTTCCTGTCCCACTGCCCCTCTCCTGCTCTGTCTCTCTCTCTCTCTCTCTCTCAAAAATAAATAAACATTAAAATTTTTTTAAAATACTTTAAATATCCCAGTTAGCAGGTGCCATTTGTTGATCACTTGTTCATGAAATGTGAAGGTATGAAAATTCCTAGATATGAACAAGAATGACTAAATAAAATCAACAAAAGTATTCTTGTACTTGGCTACAGTAATCTGTATAGAGTACAATCTATCACTGTTAAAAACCTTCAAAATAAATTCAGTTGTTTAAATATGAGGTGCTCTCACAGACTAAATTATCTGAATAAAATTAGAGAAAGAGTCCAATTCTGGAAAACAAATATAAAATATCAAGAATAATCACATTATTTCCATGTGAATTTCAGTGTTTGATAGCATCTATTTATAAAACATAAATTCAATTCATGTACTTAAAATACTATAACCTGCTAATGTTATCTTGAATATATACAGAGCACAGCAGAACTAGATGCAGACTTTACAACTTTAGCAAAAATTAGCTCAAAATGGATAGCAGATGTAACTGTAAAACACAAAATTTTACAACTCCTATAGGAGAAAGACAAAATTATACAACACCTATGGGAGAAAGACTGTGTAATAATAACTTTTTAGGTATGACACCAAAGGCGTGATTCATGAAAGACATAATTGATAAGATGGACTTCAGTAAAATTAAAAATGTCTGCCCTATGAAAGACAATGTCAAGAGAATGAGAAGACAAGCCACAGACTGGGAGAAAGTATTTGCAAAAGACACATCTGATAAAGGACTGTTATCAAAAATACAGAAAGAAGTCTTAAAACTCAAAAATAAGAAACTGACAATCCAATGAAAAAATGGCCCAGAGATCTTATCACTTCACCAAAGAAGACGGACAGATGGCAAATAACCATATGAGAAAATGCTCCACATCATATATCATCAGGAAAACTCAACTGAAAACAATGAGATACCACTACATACCTATTAGAAGGGCCAAATTACTAAACATGGACAATCCCAAACGTGGTGAGGATGTGCAGCAACCATAACTCCCATACATTGTGTGTGGGAACATAAGATAATACAGCCACTTTGGAAAACAGTTTGGTGGTGCCTTACAAAAGTAAATATACTCTTGCCACACAAGCCAGCAGTTGCTCTCCTTGGTGTTTATCTAAAGGAATGGAACACTTATGTCCACACAAAAATCTGTATGCGGATGTTTATAGCAGCTTTATTCCTAATTGCCAAAACTTGGAAGCAACCAAAATGTCTTTCAGTAGGTGAATGGATAATTAAACTGTGATACAATTAGAACAATTAAGTATTAGTGCTCAAAAGAAACGAGCTTTTGGGACATGAAAATATATGGAAGAAACCCAAATACATAATACTAAGTGAAAGAAGCCAATCCGAGAAGGCTACATACTGCATGGTTCTAATGATATGAATTGGTGGAAAAGAAAAAACTATGAAAACAGTAAAAAGATCAGCTGTTGCCATGGGTTAAGGGGTGGGAATGAACAGGTGGGACACAGAGGATTTTTAGGGCAGCAAAAATTCTCTGTGATACTATAAGAGTGTGGATACATGTCATTAAACATTTGTCTAATACTATAGAATGTACAACACCAGGGTAAATCCAAATATAAAATGTGGACTTGGGTAATTATGATTTGTCAGTGTAGGTTTATCAATCATAATAAATGTATCACTGTGATGGGGAATATTGGTAATGAGCAAGACATGTTTGAGGGCGGGGCAGAGGGTATAAGAAAATCTCTGTACCTTGTCAATTTATCTGTAAACCTAAAATTTCTCTAAAAATAAAACCTTAATAAATAATCCAGATATTAGACTTTAGAAACTCATCTCATAAAAACGCAACAGCTTTTTTTTTAAATTTTTTAATGTTTATTTATCTTTGAGAGACAGACAGACAGAGAGCTGTGTACAGAGCCTGATGCGGGGTTTGAACTCATGAACCATGAGATCGTGACCTGAGCCGAAGTCAGACGCTTAACCGAATGAGCCACCCAGGCACTCCTACAACAGCTATTTTTAAAATTTTTTATACAATGAATATTTCTGATATTGGTGTAGTCTGTTACAAGGAAGAACAACTGTGTGAGTATATCCTTCCCTATGTAAAAAAGACAAATGATATATGTCTTATTAAAATTTTAATTTTTGATTTTAGTAGTCTGAGAAATCTTAGTGATTTGTAATGATCTCTACTAAGAGTAGAAGTTAAAAAGAGCATAATGAATTAATTTTTTAAATTGTATTATTCACAGTAAGGTCCATGGAGACCACTCCTTTATATCCCAACAGATGGGTCTCCACAATTCCACTGTGAATGTCTGACTTTTCTAGTCACATCAATCTCTAGCTTTTGAAGTCTACCGTATCTTTTTTTTTTAGCATGCTTTTAACCTACCCTATCTTCTATAATAACAACCAATGTGTTTTAGTTGCATATATCTTCTATCTTTGCAATTATCTGGAATAGATTTCTTTCTATCCTGCCCACTCCTAACACATATATTTCTTTTCAATATTTTTTTTTCTTTTCAATATTTTAAGCCAGTTGTTTCGATACTGTAATATTCCACTCAGGCCTCCTCTTCAAAGTTTGTGCACTCATACTCCAGCTTCTGGGAATACTAATTGCTGAGACTCACAGATCGGTTCCTAGTTGAGACTGCCCTTGACTACAGAGAACTTCATTACCCAGAAGCTGCTCATAGCCAATGACAGGTTGATACAGAGAAATAAAGACCTTACCAGGCCTATCAACCGTCTCAAATTGGTACAGCTAAGAAATTATCCCAGATCCAAATTTTTGCATAATAACAGCAAAATTTTCAGTTGCAAATGCAATGAAGGTCCACTTCTCTTGCTGCCCAGCCCAGCAATTCTCACTTTGTATAGATGTTATCTTACAAGACCACTGCTCAACAAATATATCTTCAACTTCCTATCTGAGAATCTGTTTCCTGAAAAGTCAATCTAAGAAACTAACTCTTGAATTCCTTAATTTTTTTAATGTTTATTCATTTTTGAGAGACAGAGTGCAAGTGGGGGAAGGGGAGAGAGAGAGAGAGAGAGGGAGACACAGAATCCAAGCAGGCTCCAGGCTCTGAGCTGTCAGCACAGAGCCCAACTCGGGGCTCAAATTCAAGAACTGTGAGATCACGACCTGAGTCGAAGTTGGACACTTAACTGACTGAGCCACCCAGGTGCCCTGAATTCTTTAAAATATATAGATAACAGAGAAATTTAAGGAGAAGAACAACGCTACAAGTAGGGATTTTGCCCTAACCTCAGTATGAAATCCTAATAACTCCAGCTGTATTGCTTTTACTTATACCAGTGGTGGGCCTAATACATAGAACCGAGTCCAAAGCCAGTAGCCTCTATTTCTTTGTACTTCATGAAGGAAAAACTTGTTCTAGGCAGAGAAGACCAGTCATTAAGGAGAAGCTGGGCAAAGATGACTATTGTAAATCTTCCTAGGGAAAGCTCAGCACCCCCTTAGCAGCTCTGAAAAGCCCTTACAACTCCAAGTACACAGAACACATCATTCTTAAAAACAAAAACAAAAACAAAACAACAACAAAAAAAAACAAGGAAACAGAAAAAGAAGATGCACTTGATCAGATAAGACCTATCACCTTGCTATTAATGTTTGGTCCTTTACAAATTTAGCCCATTCAGTGGATGTCTTTGAACTTTGCCATAAAAATCATCACCACTTCTTGGGAAGATAAAAAAGGAGAGAAATGATGGAATCCTTCAAGGAAACAATACTGGTTACAAAGCCTATTACGTAGGGCTTTATATATAGGGACTGATCTATTTTAGTATTATTTAATTATTAAGATAGTTTCCCAAACTGTAAGCACTCTAAAGAAAAAAAAAAAAAAGACCCATGCATACCCTTTTACCTTTGTTTCTCAGGTTCAATAATAATAGCCTGTGACATACTGTAAGTATACAAATTGTTTTCCAATAATAAATAATCAAATACATATGAAAATTTGATAAAATGTGTGTTTATCCAAGTGATTGATAATAGTTTGGAAAAATCAAATACTGATCCATTCATGTGCTATTAGGAATCTCTAGTTTTATAGTTTTATTACTCAACATAGAGTCCAAACATCTATGAATCCATCTATGTTATATTCATAAGAATATTAATTAGAAGGTTTATCAAATGTACTCCCAAAGTTAAGCTAAATTATTACACGTATCTGTATATATGGACAATACAAATGACCATATAAATTGTCCACTATATTGTTGTGGGGACATCACTTGAATGGGACCAGTGACCTTCAATCAGGCGGTTCTCTAATATCGCCCTGAAATTTGGTCTATAGAATTATTGGAAAGAAATTAATTCTTCACATTGTCCATAATGAATGCATGTGGACTAATTATGGCCACTGATTTTATTTCTAACTACGCGCAAGTTATAGTCAAATTTATCAGAATATATATTTTCTCTTTTTGTAAACAGAACATATGCTCATTATCAATACTGGAAAATTGGTAGTATTTCTCATATTTCTCATGGATTACTTACAGTGGTTCTGTGGTTAAAATTACAACATATTTTAAGCAACCTGTAATGTAATTCTTCCAGTTCTGGAGACCTAATATCATTTAAATGATGTATTGGTTTTTGTGCATATGTGCCACTTTTTAATAGACATTGTCAATGGTCTGTCCATGGCCTTTTAAATCCCTTTACCATTTTTATACATACTGGCTCCCACTGTGTTTTCATCCCTCAAAGTCAGTTTCTGCACTCCTTTCTTAGAATCTTGTTATTAGATTCTAGGTCTAGATTTTGGAGTGCCTAGGAAGTTCTGTCCATGTGGGGCAGCCACTAATCCAAGACTGATAATACAATGGCATAAATACTTTCATTTTCTTATTTCTGAATAAGACAACTGTAATGTGTAGGCTACAATGTGTGCAGAGCTTCCTGTGGGACTGAGCCAAATTAGATTATGAGGAACTATGTCTGACATGATAATCTACTTGGCCTCCTACTCCATTAGGGGTTGAATTATGCCCATCCAAAAACAAAAACAAAAACAAAACAAACAAACAAAAATATGTTGAACTACAAATCTCCATTACTTCAAAATGTGACCTTATTTTGAAACAAGTTTATTACAGAGAGAAGAAAATTAAAATGAGGTCATTAGTATGGGTCTTCATGCAGTATGACCATCGTCTTTATAAGAAGGAATTTAAACACAGACATGCACACGGGGAGAACAGCATGTAAAGATGAAGACAGAGATGGGGTGACATATCTATAGGCCAAGGAAAATCAAAGATTGCCAACAAACCACCAGAAGCTAGGAGAAACACAGAACAGGTTCTCCCCAGCACTCAGGAGGAACCAGTCCTGCTGACACCCAACTCTCAGAGGTCTACACTTCAAAACTGTGAGACAGTGTACTTCTGTTGTTTATGCCACCCAGTTTGTGATGCTTTGTCACAATATCCCTGGGAAACTAAAAACTTTCCTGTAAGACTTCCCTACTCCCCCCACTTCCCCACTGCACTGGGAATGTTCTCTAAAAAAATCATTTTTATATATGGTACCCATCTCAGTGTTTGCTTCTGGGAAATCCAATCTAAGACAAACTACTCTAATTTTATCTCAAATTATTGGTGTGTGAAAAAGATTATTAGGAGAGAACTGGAAAGACTAGTCTTCTTACAGAAGAAGTCAGACGTATTCAGGAATTGAGCAGTTAGCCTTCATTATGCCATCGATGAATATCATACCTTTCTAAGAGATGACAATTACCTCATTAACTTCTCCTCTTCTAACAACAGATACCAGCACTTTTCTCATTAACTCAACTTATTTCTGGATTTAGGTACTTTAATTCTATTCTTAGAATTTCTTGGTTTCCATTTGCTTTTTGCCTTGGTTTTGTGACCTTCCTTTCATCTTTGGAAAATACTGGTAGATTTGAGCCTTTTGCAAATTTCCCCAAACTATCATTTAGAATCCATTTACTGTCTCCTATTTTTCTGCTTTACAGTTATGCAGAAATGTATCATCGGGATTTATTTCAGACCTTTTGAACACTGTCAACACATGTACACTTTAGAGTTACAGATTAGATCATGGGTTCACATTTACCTTTTTAAGCTTTCCTAAAGTCAAGAGCACATCTTTGAATCTACTGAGCAATTCTGTCCTTCAACATTCTAAATTCTAAATAGGCACAGCCACTTTAATTGAAAGGTTTCCAACACACTCATATCCCCAGCCAATTTTCTTCCCTCAACTGAATGAAATCCAGCAATTGCCCATTTGCTTCCTCATGTAAGATGAAATTGTCAACAAGGTAAATAACAAATTTATTAGATGCCATCCTTTTAGCAGAATTAGATTTCTAACAGATGTTCACAGAGTTTAAGTCCTCCATTATTTTCATACAGATGGTTTTGTGTTAATTTGAAATCTCCTATGAATTTTTATCCATAATCTTCATTTGATTTGAATATATATCAGTCTTTCAAAACATATTTATTTTGTATTTATGTTGTACTTCCTAGCAGCCAGATTTTGGCAGAGTATTAACCCACAATGATATTAATGCTATTTATTTTCCTTATTTTTACTTTTACTCATGGACTCTGCTTCATAAAGCATGTATATAAAAACAAAGCATAAAATTATAAATATTCTCAATATACTCATCTTCTGTTTTCCTTTCTTTAGAATAAGACAGTAGTCATCTTGGGCTGTCATAAGAAAATACCATAGGCTAGGTAGCTTAAACGACAGAAATTTGTTTTGTCACAGTTCTAGCGGCTGGAAGTCTGAGATCAGGGTGCCAGAGCTGTTGGGTTTTTGTGAGAGTTCTTTCCCCGCCATGCAAGTAGCTGCCTTCTTACTGTGTACTCACGTGTCGGGGGGTGAGGGGTAACCTTTCCGGTATCTCTTCTTATAAGGGCAATAATCCCACATGAGAGCCCTACCCTAGGACCTGATCTAAACCTAACTACCCCCCAAAGACTGTATCTCCAATACCATCATATGAGGGGTTAGGTCTTTAACATATGAATTTTGGGGGGACATAAACATTAAGTCCATAACAATGTCCATTGCTCTTTTCCATTGCTCTGCTCTGCCAAGTCCCGTCAATACCTCTGAAAGCACAATGTGCTAAAATCTCAAACTTATTTAAAATGCAATATAAACTTCAAAGTGCTATATAGATATCTTAAGTCCTAATATAATTTAAAGCTCTCTTTTCCTTACTTCTAAGAATTACTGATTACTCCTTCAATATGGTCTTTCTCTATGTGTGCATGTTCATAACTATGTGTATACTTGCACGTGTGACATACTAGAAGAGCATCGAATTTCAAATGGATATTTTTCTTGTTTCTACATGCATACCAGTTTAAATAATTTTGATTACATTGTCAAGTCTGACAATGAATCCGTTTCCCTAGTTTTCAGGAATTTCAACTATTTCCTGCTAGGGGACCAGTGCTTTGTCACCAGAGTACTGAAAAATTGGTAAACTTAAATAAGAAATAAATAATCAGCTACTTTGTCTTCATTCTTTTCTGAAGTTTTGACTATTAATATTAAGATACGACTACTCCACAGGTGTTTCTAAGACTTTCAGATTTGTTGTTGTTGCTATTATTTTGTTTGTTTTGTTTTTCCAGGCAAGCCTTCAAAGGCAATAGAGTTTCTCCCAATCAAATTACTTGTTTCAGGCATGAACCAGCATAATGGATGCCACCGCACACTATCAGTTCAGAGGTCACATCTCAGGTTTATGTGTCAAGTTCTTAGACATACATATAACCTTTTTGTTTCCATTTAATAAACATTGGCCACATTTTAACACAGGTACAACTTTTAGAATTATTTCATTAGTTTGTCTGTCTTGTCTTACTAATTAGACTGTAAACTCATTTATATCTAGTAAATATTTTAAACTGTAAGAGACACCTGATTAATATCTAATTAATTAGCCATGTATGTGTTTGAAAAATTTACATTAATTTACTATGCTGCAAAATAAAGTTTCTACATGAGTTGTAATGATCGAAATTTGACATGGGATCCCTCATATAATGAGCAAAAGATTATAAGCCAGTCACATGCTTTGCACAAAGTAATCTCCCCAAAAAAGTCAGCCATTGATGTTTATAATAACTGCACCTACAAAAATTAATAACTATTTAAGAGTAAATTTTTTAAGAGTTCATTATTCACTTATTATTACTATTTTGTGATCTGATGTTAAAATTGATTAAGACAATCTCACAAAGAGTGACTGCAGGCTTGACTGCAGTTTTGGATCCTAAAAGTGGCAGAGGGAAGAAAGTGATATGCTCACAGTGGCAGTTGGGACAAACTGCAAGACAGAGATTGAAAGCAGGCAGTTTGTAAAGGACTTCACTTTTGAACGTGGGTTTCTTTCAAATACAAATGTCAACAACACTGCATAAAAGTGGCAATGCTCGAGGAATTCTGAATTCATAATGAAACATCATCTTTCAACTAATCCACTATGGCCAGACACAAGAAACACCTGCCTGCTTTGCAGATTCTGTGCACTGCTTGGACTTGTTGAATGTCTCGATTCTATAGTGCTTAAAGCAGAAAATGTCACCATGATTTCAAAGGGAGTTCTTCATGGTTAGGAACTGCTATAAATGATTGATTTCCATGTCAGCTTAAAACTGGCTAGCTTTGTCAGTTCAAGCCATGCCCTTAATGTAGTTTTAATGTTGCTGGTTTTTTAAATTATTATTTAATATAGTCAATGTACATACTTAACAAAACCAACCTGCAAGTGGGGCACTTTCGATCAATATTTTAGATTTTCTTGATTAAGACAAAAACTGTGCAACTCAATTGTAAGAATTTTCTCAGTGTTTCCTGATGATTTTGATGTGGTACAGTTAATTATACGTAAACATAGACTCCTCTTTTGCCAGAAATAATTGTTGTAAATCAATGGATGAATTGACATCAGTTTTTCAAAGTAAAGTATTGAGTCATGTTGACACAGTATAGATAAAAACCTCCAAGACAACTAAGCAACATCATAGGAAGTGATGTGAGGAATATAGAAGGATTTAATTTGGCATGATTGCTATGAACCAGTGTTAGATTTTCAGTTGCTTTTTATAAGAAATTTGATAGTATATTCATTTTTCTCTAAAATCCTCAGTTATAATAACATGTACAAATAAATTTGCATTTGAACATTTTATAAGGTTCCTAAATATCTGCAAAAAGGTAGAACTAAGGGATGAAGTAAGGTTATACCTCACAGGCAAAATTTTGAATACTTGTCTGACAAATATGTATAAACATGTACATAGCTAATAATATATGCAGCTTCCTATCCTTATGAGACATATTCTGTCACTGAGAAGACAATCCCTTCTTTTGAGAATTATTGTAATTCATTAAAATCAATAAAGTTTCTCATTTTTCTCCAAAAAGGAAAAAAAATACAAAGTTAAGAGCATAAAATCTCAGGTCTGAAAATCACTTCTGAAAATATATAATTTAATAATCTATCCACTGAATAAGTCCCCGCTGAAAAACTAAAAACTTGAAGCTCCAAGTATTTTAGCAAACTGCCCAAGGTCACAGGGCTAGTTCATAGTGAAGCAAACAGGAGCACCTAGTCTTCTATATATTTGCTTTCACTTCAAAGACCACATTCCTCTTGCCATGTAATGCTGCTTCTCCAAAACTCTAGCACGTTGGCCAAATATATGTCATTTTTACTTTTAAACATGAATTCTCTGATTTCATGCAAATATTGGTTCAGAAATTTTAAAGAGAGCTCCTTAATTTCATAAATATTCATTTGGTATCTACAATGTGCTAGACACTGTGTAACACTGAAAAAATGCTAGTGGTCTTTGTATTCATGTAGTTTGCCATCTGAAGAAATGATAGTCTTGGGCTAAGTCCTTGAATACAAATGACCTCATTTTATCATTAAAATGAAATAAATGCTGTTATTCCTTTCTTGCATTTAAGGATGTACAATTGAATGTTGTTTCGGGGCACCTGGGTGGCTCAATCAGTTGAGCATTAGACCCTTACTTTTTGATCAGTTCATGATCCCAGGGTTGTGGGATCGATTGACCCCCCCCCCCCCGAAGGACTCAGTGTTGAGCTTGGAGCCTGCTTAAGTTTCACTCTCTTTCTTCCTCCGCCTGTCTCACCCACTCGAGTTCTCTCTAAGAAAAGAAAAGAAAAAGGAATAGAAAAGAAAAGGGAAAGGAAGGGAAGGGAAGGAAAGAAAGAAAAAGGAAAGAAAAGAAACTGCAAGAAAGGAAAAGGAAAAGGAAAAGGAAAAGGAAAAGGAAAAGGAAAAGGAAAAGGAAAAGGAAAAGGAAAAGGAAAGGAAAGGAAAGGAAAGGAAAGGAAAGGAAAAGAGAAAACAGTTTCAACTTGCCCATAGTCAAAGCGTTTAATAAGTGTAGATCTGGAATCTATCTTTTCTACATCTGTTTAAACCTTCCTAGGCTTAAATTACAACTACTGACACTCTTGCCCTGTAGCTTCAGGCCCTCCCCAGTACCTGAAACAAAAATAATAGAAACAATAGAAACAACATGTATCACATTCTCTTCCCAGTTCATTCATATCTACTTAAAGGTAAAATCAAGTGAACCTACATGCCCAGGAAACTTAACTCAATTCTGAGCTATTTGGTCCACATTACCTTCTTATGTCTCTTCCTGGTTTAGAGCCAAAACATAAGAATGAGAGCTAGGTCCCTAGATTGTACCAAATTAATAAGCTCTATTTCATTCCATCTACATGTTGGTCCAGACTAAAGAAAGAACTATGTTTCTGACCAGAGTCATATCTTTAGTAGTTATTTTGATTAGTATTCCTAGCACTCTTCTCTGAGTACAAAGTCCTGACTGGAAACCCAGGTTACTGGTAGCAATGGTACTATTAAGCCGTTGCTACCAGAACTTCTACTTTTTTTTTTTACCATTATAATTTATTTGGTAATAGTAAAGTCTTCTTGGTTTTTGCCAGCATCCCTCTCCATAGCAAATAACCATGTTTCCAATCAAACAGCTACATTCCTATGCAAATGGAATGAAATTTTGCAGCTTTCTAAATCCCAAATACCTACCATTATTTGGAATCCCTAATAGTGATTCTGGAAGCCTCATTGACCAAGAGAGTATTGACAGTTGTTTTACATTATGACAGGTTGTATTAGTCATTGGACACCACGACTTGTTACCTCCATTTTCTTTGAAGTCATGTGAAGCCTAGACCTTTAAGACACTCCTCTGCCTCATCAAACACACACATGCGCGCACACACTCACACACACACACCCCAGATCTAGGATCTGGTATTTTCTAGATTAGTTCAAGACCTATCTTGTCCTCTATTTATGCTATGCTTATCCTCTCTAAACCAGCTCTGTGTCTGAGTACTTACACTGCCTTGGGGGCAACATTGGCTCTATTGCGTTCTTTCTTCTTCTCTAAACTCTGGCCCATTGCTTTTCATTCACGATCTTGGTTTTTCTTCTTCCTCCCAGCTGTTATCTGTTCAAAATAGTGTAAGACTAACCATGGCCTGGCTTGGTTAGTTGTAGCTTTGTCTGAATCTCCATTTATTACCTGTTACCTAGGTTGATTCACTATCCTCAACATGTCACAATTCATGTTTTATTCTTTATTCCAGGACGTCATGCAAATTCATGAAAGATACTTCCCTGAAATTGAGGTACACTGTATTCATAGATTTAACCTGATCTTTAGCCTTGCTAGACTGCCAAAAGGAGAAATTAAAGAAGAAAAAACTTACTTCTGCCAGGTACACCCAGTCAAGAAGCATTCATTGCCCTGAAAGGACATCACCAAAGTCATTTTGACATATTTTTTTTTTCAGTGACTCCATGCTGGTTTTGAATACTTGTTACTTCTCCTGAGACATTCTTTAAAAATTGGTCCTGGATTTGGTCTGGGATCAACATTTAGCTCCCTAATCAATCATTGTAAGACAGCCTATTTCTTTTCCTCTCTTCCTCTTCTTCTCTAAGTTGTTGGCATTGCTATTATTAGCTTAAGAAACATTCACTAATATTTTGGCCCTTTTTCTGTTCCTTAAAAATGCCAAAGATCACCTGAGTGGTCTGTCTCATAGGCAAATTCCTTCATTGTTTTGGGATATATTTTATCTGAGCCAGACAAGCTGAACTATTCAGAGTGACTATTAGAATCTTTTTACCCACTTGGAACTAAAATCCCTCTCAAGAACATTCATTCTTTCCTTTTTAGATCATACATCACTCACAGTGACAGAGAAGACAAGTAAAATAGAGTTGAGTGGTTTTGCTTTCTCATTGTCACTTATCAACATTCAATCATTAGCTCCAGGAAGTATACCTATCCCTCCCTCCCTCCCCCCCTTCCCCTTCTTCTTCTTCTTCTTCTTCTTCTTCTTCTTCTTCTTCTTCTTCTTCTTCTTTCATACAATTTAAAAACCCCTTAAGTTTATTATATTTTTTCCTTGGAATGCCTTGCAAAACTCAACTGCTTTGAAATTTCATCATCTTAGTATGTTTTCTCCTTCCAGGTTCTGTCAAATATTATGTTGGCTATACCCTCCCTTTACAACTTCCCCGCAGAGCCTTTTATCATTTGATAATTTTTAAATAATGAATTCTGGTACTTGATTTCCACAAGCACAAAAAGTGTCATGTTTTAAAGCTAAACTATGAATGAGGAGTTATGTTTGAAGAGGACTGTCAGATTCTGTAAGATAGCTCAGAGTAATATTGACTTCGGAAAAGGCTCAGCTGTTGGTAGGAGGGGAAAAGGACTTGAAGAAGTAGGAAGGAGAATGGAGGATAAGAAGAAATGGAACAAAGCTTTAAGGAACATAGGTGTTACAAGAGTCGGGCAGAAGGGAGGAATATGATGGAACCTATTTAAAAGTTATGAGATACAAACGAGTGTGTGTGTGTGTGTGTGTGTGTGTGTGTGTGTGTATTTTCTATGCATCTATCTAGTGGATATCCTTATATATATTTTTCATGTATCTATCTCCTATCTTGACACATTGGTCTTTATTAACCAAGAAGAAGAATTATCTTCCCTTTCAAATTGTCCCATTTTCCACAGTCATTTTTAAACAAAGACAGTTTTATTTCCTTGAAATGCTAACTGCTAATAAGTGAAATATGTTTCTATCACTTTCTTGTTACTATTAAATTGCTCATTTTTAATGCAAGTAAACACAGGGATAAAAAGTTTTATCCTTCATGTTACAAGTTTTTGCACTAGATTTTCCAATGTAATGTGTTCTAAAATTATTAGAGAAGATATTTTGGTAAACACTGGAAACTTACTTTCATTTCATCCCATAAATATATAACTATATCTATAAGTAAATATTTTATTCATGTTATATTTTAACTATGAATATAAATCAATGGATTATAAATAAAATATCTATGCATATGAGACCATGTGCATAATTTTGCTTGTATATTTTAGGTTTTCCTATTTTACTATCAGTCATAACTTCTGAATACATATTAAGCTAAGTATTTCTCAGTTTGTTCACAGGTTGTTTTATTTGTAAAAAGAAAGTTTAATATTTAACTGTCAGTTAAAATATTGATACTGTCTAACACTGAAACACCATTCATTATTTTTTTCTGAGTCAAATCAGAAATAATTGTTTTTCTGAATTCTTAAAACTCTGTAATCCAAGTTTTTGGCTGGAGGTTTGGAATCACTTAACATAATTAAAAGAAGCACAGTGTAGTCATGGCTATCGGTTTCTGTCACAGGGAGGAACTCTGTTGCCTTTGCCTGGGGTGGATATTTTCATTGGTTTACCTGTCTTAAATTCTATTTCAAAGCTGCACACTAAAGTGTTGCCTGATCAGGTAAAACTGAAACTGCAGTTTTGAATACTGTTAATGATTGGGGTATTAGAAATCCACCAATCCCAAACTCAGAAGTTACTTGAGTAGTAATTTACAAGAAGGCCAGAGCGCTCAGCTCCTTTAGTGATCATAACTCTCAGGTGGAAATGTGGGCCCTAGATGTATTATGTTCTACTTGTGTTTGTTTTTAAAATAAATTTTGGAAAGCTAAATCTTCTTTCCTGTCCTAGAGGTATTTCTTAGATACAGGTGTTAAGTCTTTTGCCATGGTACTTCTGAGGGCATGAAGGAAAATGAAGAAACTTGACTGGCTTTTGCCCAGTTTGAATAGCCATTCGTTGCAGGAATAATAGATATAATTCTCGTTTGGGGTGAGAAGTTGAATTAAAGGATCTCCAGCACCTAGAAATCCTAAGACTATAATATTCTTTAATGCATGTGAAGAAAAAGTGGAGTCCAGCATATGTGGGGAAGGTAGAAAAAATATAACAAGTTAGAAGCAGGTAATATACAATTTAATAATGACCATCATTATGCACCTCACACCAATTTACCATCGTTTTAATTTTAGGAAGCTGTTGTTTACACTGGCCTCTTCAGGAGCCCAATTCTCTTCTCAATCAGATTCTAGCAGAGGCCAGAAAGAAAGTACCATTTCCAAGATCTCTTGTGTCCAAGAAGCCATCCTGCCTCAGTTTCTTGATACAAAGTCAAGAAACAGACTGAAGCTATTTCCCCCCAAGTCCCTTCATTAAACCCCAAACTTCTGAGAAATATGGCTAAACAAGATGATCATGAAGGTATCTAACCTATTATGATTCTAAAAATCCTTTCTTCTCACCAAGTTTAAGTCCATGCACCCTGGAGTGGAGAGAATCAAGTTCATTATGTTGTTTATCCCAGGTAACTATAAAAAGTGGGAACTTCTAAGTTCACATCCAACAATTAGCTACTTTTCTATCTTTACTACTGTGAGTGTAATTGGATTTGAATGAACAGGATAAATATAAGAGCAGTCTCTATCTGGGTGGCTGAAAAATTCAATAACCTGAATCCAATGTGAGCATTATCCAATCCAATGTGTGCTTTTTTTTTGTCAAAAATAATAAAAATATTATGGAAAATATAACAATCAAACTCATATTAATGTCAACATCCTTATAAATTAATCTCCACATCACTATTTTATATATATGTCTCATAACTGTAACTGATTTTATTTGAAGTATTTTCTGTGTTTTTTATTTCTTTTGGTCCTCTTTTATAAAAAAAAATACTTAGCTCATAAGTAACAGGTAAGTATTTAATATATGAATACTGCCTGAGGTTATTGACAAAATGAATGAATGAAATAGATAACTGGCATAACTACAAAATCTAATTCTAATTTTATAGTTTTTAAATATAATTTGGACTACTTAAGTAATTCTAAGCTTAAAAAATCAACAATTTATATCTCAGAGTACTAACAGATAGAGATTTCCATCTTTCCTACTATTTAAAGGAAGAGAGGACTATTTTCCAGTACAAGAATAATCCTTCTCATACTTGAGATTCCATAGCCTCATACCTGTATCTAAATTATTTCCATTCCTATTAATTTCTTTTTTTTTTCAATGTGTAAAACTGCACATTAACTACAACATCAAAAACAAAAGTGTCTCCTCTTTTCTCATCCCTCTGGCTAGAATCTGTCTTTTCTGTCCAATAATTAAGCTTTCAATCTGTCCTTTCCTTCTTAACACCATCAAAATGCATAAATGTATTATTATTGCCAAAATCAGGGAATACATTTCAATTCCAATCTGACCTAATCTCTCTATGGTATATGAAACTGAAGTTCACTTTTGTTTTTGACACTATGACCTATCATCAGTGTCTCTTGGCTGTCATCATCTTTTTCCTGGATTTTCCTTCCATTTAAAAGTTTTCTGACTATACAAAATTTTTTTCACTCTTTTAACTATTATCTTTTTCTTCTATCTTCCGTTTTTTTCTTCTAGTCTAATTTCAGTTTACACTCTTATTAAAAAAGCTTTTTTTTAATGTTTATTTTTAAGAGAGAGACAGAGTGAGAGAGGGAGAGGAACAGAGAGGAAGGGAGACCCAGAATCTGAAGCTGTGCTGACAGCTCAGAGCCCCATGCAGCTTTGAACTCGTAAACCGTGAGATCATGACCTGAGCCGAAGTCTGATGAAGTCAGACGCTTAACAGACTGAGCCACCCAGGCACCCCAAAAAAGCTTTAATTCATGACTTTAGTCACCTATAAACAAATGGTTTCCAAATCTGCAACTCCAAACAAACGTCCCACTTGAATTCATGCATTGTATTTTTGTCCCTTTAATGGGTCTCTCTGTATATGTATGTTTAAATGATATATATTTGAAAATGAACTCATAACCCCATAACACCTTTGGTGAATCTTCCTTTTATATTTATGATCATATTAATGAAAAGTACTTGACTAAATATCTTTTCCTCTCCTCATTACTGAAACTCAGTTAGAATATATATTTCCACCTTTCTTTCTCTTAGATGTGGTCATAGGCATTCCAATGAACGTAATAGAAAAGGAAGTAATATATTCTATTTATACATATGGCCCAAAACACTACCCATGCATGCTCCTTTGATGTAATTTTCTTTCAGCTAGAAGGAAACTTGAGACAAAATTGATTGTTATAAATTGTATATCAGGAAAATCTCTGTCAGTTTAGGGAACTGAATGACTGTGTTGAAAAGAGCTGCCACATGCAATTCCCTTGTATGAGGAACTTTTTATTGTACTTACACTGTTAACAATTTGGGGGACTTTAGTAATTTAAATACCCTAAAAATGGAAATATCTAAGCCCAAAACTTGGATGTCATTGTGGACCTCTACTTCTCTGATATAGTCAGTCATGTAGCTATAGGCACATACATACATATGTACACACATATCTATCTATCTATCTTTCTGTCATCTATCTATACATTCATCTCACTTTATTTTTTCCTTTTAGATCCCAACCATCGTTTAATTCAGGTATCCATCTTTCTTACTTAAAATTTTCAATGGACTCTTTTTTTTTTTTTTTTAATTTTTTTTTTTCAATGTTTATTTATTTTTGGGACAGAGAGAGACAGAGCATGAACGGGGGAGGGGCAGAGAGAGAGGGAAACACAGAATCGGAAGCAGGCTCCAGGCTCTGAGCCATCAGCCCAGAGCCTGACGCGGGGCTCGAACTCGCGGAGCGCGAGATCGTGACCCGGCTGAAGTCGGACGCTTTAACCAACTGCGCCACCCAGGCGCCCCTCAATGGACTCTTAATAAGTCTCCCTGAATATAGCTTCACCATTACTTATCTCTATCTCCTCTCATGTTTCATAAGTAAATGCTTAGTTATTTAACTCAGCTAGTCAACATATTTCAATTACTATCATTTTTAATTTATGTAATATTTAACGAGTGCTATGATTCACACATTCTTCGTTAGACTGGCATATAAATAAGTGTAATCCTTAACATTACGGTAGAATTAGACACATAAAAATCACTGTAAGAACACAGATCTCTCCTTGTGGATAGGATAAAAGCTAACCCCTTGACATGGCATGAAAGGACTTAGTGAATTTCCAGGAGATATGAAACAGATGTTTTGAGAGCATTTGGGAGAAAAAGCAATGATCATTAGGAGCCAGCATGGGATTACAAAGAATAACTTCTTTTTGATAGAGTTAGACTGGCAAATTAGGTGAATTTTATAGACAAACTTTGTTGATTTCAGCAAAGCTTTGTGTGTCTTCAGTAAAGTTCTTTCATTGAATCCTAGGAAGAATTTGGAAAAATATTAGTTGAAAGGAAAAATATTAGAATGCTATTTGACAGATGCATGATAATTAAAGATATTCGTTTGGTTGTTAGTAGGTTCTTCCCACCTGATCCTTTTCAAAAATTTAATAATATGTACGAAATCATAAAAGACAGGCTAATACAATTTTAAATTTTAAAACTTGATTAAAATGATTAAATTCATTAAGGGGAAGAACCTCAACTCAGAAAAAATATGTCATTACACGAGGCCTAAATCAATAAAGATGATAAGATATCTAAAGTATGTTTAATATAAAACTTCATGCCAGGCATTGTGCTAGATTATTTAAAATATAAATTTTCTTCTCACCATCTTAGTGGACTTACAAATTAGGAATTTGTAATGTGTCTCCACTTTATAAATGAAGAATTCCAAGTTCCCACAAGTTAGAAGTTACAATTAAAGTCACTCATCCTTTAAAATTGTAAAACTAGGTTTGAGATACAGTCTTCTTACTCTGAAGAACATGATCTTGCCATCATCAGGCATTTCTGTTGATATTTAATTAGAGTATGTCTTAAGTTATGTGCTTTACATGTTTGTATTCAAATAATTCATGTCACCAGCACAGCATTGCAGAAATGTGACTTAGCAACAGCCATATGAAAAATAAAATAATAGATGACTATAACTTCAAATAGTAGAGATCAAATGCAGTAGGAAATCTTCAGTTGCATGTAATTGAAAGCCCAACTCAAACTGGCTTAAACCAAAGGAAAATCTATTATCTAAACTAGAATGAAATCCCTAAGTAGGTGGCTCCAGGCTATGTATGATAAATGACTCAGTGATGCTCCCAAGGTCTGAGCCCTTTTCTACCTCTTCTTGTTGTTTCTTGTACTTCAATCTCCCATTTATGTTTTGCCCTACCTGCACTCAGGTAAAGGTGACTAGAGGGACTGCAAGAACAGTTTTATGCAGTTCTAGACATTATTTATGAAAACAAACAATCTTATATTTTAGTGTCTCCTTCTCAGAGAAGAGGAATCCTTTCCCAGAAGATCAGAATAGGTCAGAATTGGCTCAAATGCTCACTCTTAAACACAAAGGAGAACTAGATCAAAAATATTATCTTAGACCATATATTATTTGCTGTAGAGCTGGAGACGGTGTCACCCTGTCCTAAGTTTTTCTGGGGCAGTAGAGGACATGCAAACAAAATCAGTCTGTGCTACAAAGAAGGAGGAGTGGATGTGTGACAATCAAAATGTGTACTACACCATCAATATAATATCAGTTACTTCCCCCCAAATTTCAGTCCTATGAGTTATTCACAAAGGTGGTCTCTGACTGTAAACCAATTACTGCGAGGTGCCTGTAAGTATATGGACTATTCTTGTTTCACTTTATAGTCAGTCCACATATTTTTGAGATTCAGCACCCAAATTCCTCTTAATCAAACACATAAATGAGCATTACAGAAGTGGCCGATGATTGTGTAAAGTACTGATGTTTTGGGGGAAAGGGAATGGGTAGTGTTAAATAACTTTCCCTATAATTAAAAATTAATGTTGTAGGCATAATTAATAAACACAACTTACTTTATTACTATTGTTATTTCTATTATGATTTTATAATTGCCCTTCTCAGCCATATAACCCTCAGTCTTCTCTTTTTAAACATCTTCCCCCGGGAGCAAATTTCCTGCAGTGCTGTCCCCAACTCCTACCCACTAAACATTGATGCCAAAACTCAGCATGGCATGCCAAAACCCTAGCTCTTTAATTAGAATAAATAGCCTTCCTTTAAAGGCTGTTTAGCAACTTTCTTTTTTACTTGAATATGCAACACTCAGCACCACCATCTGATATTGCTTATCAGAGTATATCTTCCAAATACATAAGGTGTTCTGTCAGAGAGGGAGTCTGAAGAAAGTAAATTTCCATGACATTTGGTATTTTCCAGTTCACATCAGTGGAATTATGCTTATTACTGGACATCATAATTTAAAAAGACACCATCTGGTGTGCGTGGGTGGCTCAGTTGGTTAAGTGTCCTACTTTGGCTCAGGTCATGATCTCATGGTCCATGGGTTTGAGCCCCACATTGGGTTCTGTGCTGACAGCTCAGAGCCTGGAGCCTGTTTCAGATTCTGTGTCTCCCTCTCTCTCGGTCCTTCCCCCACTCATGCTCTGCTCTCTCTCAAAAATAAATAAACATTAAAAGAAAAAAAGAAGAAGATACCATCTATGCCAGTGAGACTTGTGGAAACTACCCCAAATGCTAAGAAAAGTAAATAATCTGAAGATGAAATGACCAATAGAAAAAAAAAAAAAAACAGTTATTTTCAAATATTTGAAGAACTTGAAAGACAGAAAATTCAGAGAATGAAATGTAAATCATTTTTAATTGAATATGAATATTCTTCACCTTAGGAGGATTTCTATACACATATACAAACATATAAACAAAATGTTGGTGAACAACTTTTCAAACTTAGACAATTATTTCATAAATTGGTATTTTCTAATGTTTACTGTGTAATTTTTTCATGTAATTATATATTTTTAAGAGTAGGCTTTTAATCAAAGAGTTTTTGAGCATGGGGATATTTTAATAAAATTTGTTCATTATTAGTATTAAGCTGGGACTGGTATGTGGAATGGATTTGTTTACAGAAAAACTTGAGACAACTGGACCAGTTGTCACTGTGCCTTCCAAAATGGTAGCCAATAGATGCAAGTGACGATTAAATAGCACTTGAAACGTGGCCAGCATCATTAAAGAACTAGTTTTAGTTGCACTGGATTTAATTAACTCAAATGTGAATACCCATATGTGTTTAGAAGTTAGCATACTGAACAACAGAGATCTAGCTCCTTTCCATCATTGCAGAAAGTTCTACTGGACAGTCCTGATTTGATGGATATGAGATAAACACAGACAACAGTGGTGGGTTTGTGATAGAAAAGGGACTAACTCATATAAAAATCATTTAAAAGATTGAAGAGCCTTTAAAACTGATTGACAATCGAAGTTTGAATGAATGAAGTCCCCCAGCTATAAATTGGATTGGTGACTGAAAAGAAAATCCTTAGAATGTACACTTTAAAGCTACTTAGAAAAAGGTAAACATAAAAATAAAAACTAATAGTGTTCACATATGCAGTAGCAACAGGTAATTCAGACCTGTAATAATTAATTATTTAATATTCAGTCAGTGCTTACTGCATTTGAGCAGTTACTATCTCATTTTGTTTAATCTTGGATGTAATACTATGATATAGTATAAGCCCAAGGTGTGATATTACTATTATCCCATTGTGTGTATGCAGTAACAAAAATTTAGAAAAGTTAAATATCATATAGAATATTACATGGCTAGATGATGACAGAGCAGGAATTTCGACTCTCATCTATCCAACATCGGCATTCACATTTTTTTTTAATTTTTAAATGTTTATTTATTTTTGAGACAAAGAGAGCAAAAGTGGAGGAGGGGCAGAGAGAGGGAGACACAGAATCCAAAGCAGGCTCCAGGCTCAGAGCTGTCAGCACAGAGCCCAATGCCGGGGTCAAACCCATGAACAGTGAAATCGTGACCTGAGTCGAAGCCAGACACTCCACTAACTGAGCCACCCAGGTGCCCTGGCATCCACATTTTTAATTACTAGCCTCCACTGCCTTGTGTTCTGTGTCTTATCTAATACATTCTTTCTTTAGTCTTTACTGGTTTGAGAGGCAGCTGCCACCCAAGGATATGCAGTGCTGTGATCAATTAATACAGATATTTCAAAATCTTTAGTAAATCTGATATTCTTGTATTTTCTGAATACATGGCCAAGGCACTTACTTGCATTCTGCATAATAAATGTTCAGTATGAATTTACTGAAGGAAAACTAAGCCCTATAATTAATATTAATTATAAATTAAAATATATAGTATTAACATTATAGTAGCTACTATAAAATAAATTGTATTTTAAGTCGCATTGTAACAACTTTTTTTCTTTTGAGTAAAATCCAAGAACTACACAGCTTGTGTATCAATAAATGGATCACTGTGGCTACACATATTTTTATTTTATTTTATTTCCAATCTTCTCATGTTTTCACCCCAACTAAAGAAATTATTCAAACTAATCACTATTTCTATTCCAACCCAAAATGTCCTGCACATGTTAATATGTAATTTGAATTAATAATTTATTACACATTTGCCTTGTGAAAAAGAATAGAACAGTTTGCAATTGTAACAAAATGAAATGATTAGGGCTAAAATGTGTTTCTATCTCCCTTGGAACTTAGTAATAGGACACCTTGAAGGAAATCTACTGACTTCTTTGTGTTTCCCTCTCTGCTAGCAAGCAGCTTGCTTAGAACATAATCTATAGGATTTGCACCTCTCAGAAAGTCTGTTTCAAAAAAAAAAAAAAGTCTGTTTAACATGATTGTTAAATAATGTGTTAGGTTGTCAGAAACTTCTATTATTTGGAGGTGAACCCCAGAGTATAAAGAGTAATTTATGTTCAAAGAAAAGAAGTAAATGAGATGTTTGTTGATGGTATTAGAGACATTATTGATACTTTCCTCTCTGATAATATCCTCAGCAATGGAGGTCACCTTTCCACATCATAACCAGAGCTACAAAAACTATACAGAGAAGGAAGCATTGTAAAATTGGCAACATTTGCTACCAAAAGGAAGGAAGCAAGAGCTTTGAGACTCCAGAGATATGATGCTTGGAACTGGTAGCAAGAATACTATAGACAGGCAGGTCCTTAAATGGAGGAGAATGTTTTAAGAGAGAGAATGAGGAGGAATTAAGAGTGAGGAAGTATGTATATGGGTCTCATCCTGAATACTTAAGTCCTTTGTCTCTTCTGGGTACAAACAAGGTAAAACCAGGCCTAACTTGTCTACTCATCTTCTCCCAGGACCATAAAACTTTGGTACAATTCCAGGATGCTTAGGGAAATAAGTATTTCAACTTGTATTACTGTTCACCAGTGAAAATTAAAATTCTTTTTTTTGTCAAACCTGAGAAACTCAAGAGTATGTGACTTGGTAATTTTTTTTGAAGTTTGAGAATTTTCTGATAGTTTCTTGGAGGGGAAAAAAAAAGGAAGAAAGAAATTTATAACTGGTGTCTCTACTAGTTAGCCCCTATCTGACACTAGTAAAAAATAAAACTTTCTTGCTCAGTATATCTGGTCAAGAACCACAGATGCACTGCGTATTTGTTACTTACTGCAGCGTATTGAGAGCCACAGGTTCACAGTTTATTATTTCTGATTAAAGATCCACAGGTTGCTTGAGGTGGCAACCTCAAGTGATGGCTCCACAATATCATGACCTAGGTGAACTCATATTATTAAAAGGTAGGATAGTTGCTTATCCTGCAATGTAAACCAAGAGCTTGGGCCTATCTTCATGATCTTAAGCAAACAATTTATTTCATGTGTACTTAAGTTCTTTCCCTACAAATTTTTGTTAAATTGTCTCATGATTTAGTCTTCCTGCTGGTTCTGTTGTGAGCAAAACTTTCACACATACTTAAGATAAATTTGTCTAAGACGTTTCTTTTAAGAGAGGGTATTCCATATGGGATCATTCAGGACAACTCCAGGATAATTCTCCCGCGGTTGTCAGAAAGGACATTGACTTCACCTTCAGTAAAGATTTGGTGGCAAGAAGAAACCTCCTACAAACTGCCTACCCAGTAATCACCCCATCTGACAATCTGACCCAATAGGCTTGTCTACCTCCGCACACCTTCCACAGGACTAGGATTCATAAAATATGGTATGTGCAGTGAAATTTAAATTTGAAATAGAGAAATTTTTTTTTACTATAATGCATAAGATATATTTAAAAAGTATTTACTGTTTATCTGAAATTCATTTAACTGGAGTGCTCTAGTCACAGATCAGAGAAGGAAGTAGCCTGGAAACAGGTTATATAACTTGCCTAACAATCTTTCAAGCATGGAAATGACATCCTTCAAAACATTTCCTTTGGAGAAATAAGTAGGAAGAAGTGGAGCTAGAGCCACTAGAACAAAAAGAGAGGCATTGTAAAAGTAGTAAGAAGACCACAGAGGTTAGAATTGGCTACTTTCTTTTGCAGGGGACTCAGCTCTTACAGAAATTTGAAAAGAATACTCAAGCATGGATCCTACTACAGGGTCACAATGGGTCACATCACATCAGAAATCAACAACAAACAAATAACAATTTCTTTTATTAATCTATATATGGTGAAAATTAAGGCATTTATATAACTTCATGTGAAAATGACTTGAGATTGAAGTTAAAAGTTTCTCCTCTAACTGGGCAAAAAAATGTATCATTTTAATTCTGAAGATTTTATTTTTTAATTTTTATTTTTAAGTGTATTTATTTATTTTGAGAGACAGAGAGAGCATGAGTGGATGAGGGGCAGAGGTAGAGGGAGAGAGAATCCCAGGCAGGCCCTGCAGCAGCAGTATATAGAGCCTGAGTTGGAACTCACGAAACCATGAGATTAATACCTAAGCCAAAATCAAGAGTTGGATTCTTAACCAACTGAACCACACAGGTACCACCCCCCATTTAAAAAATATTTATTTATTTATTTATTTATTTATTTATTTATTTATTTAAAGCATAAGCAGGGACAGAGGAGAGAGAGAGAGAGAGAGAGAGAGAGAGAGAGAGACAGAATCCCAAGCAGGCTCTGTGCTGACAGCATGGGTTAGAACCTGGTTCCACCATCTTGCCTCAGATTTTCAGGACTTTGACCTTGGGCTTAGAAAAGTTGTCTCTATGAAGATATATTTTTATTTGCATACCATCATTACAGATTTTGACTTTCTTGTACTTTGATTGAATTTTAATTGATTAATCTATGATGTAACATGCAAAACTCACATTTTAACTATCAATATGTTAGTACAAATAAAATCTTAAAATATATAATATACATATATATAAAATATACAAAAAATATATAACAATAAATGTATTTTATTTAATTTTTTTAATGTTTGCTTATTTTTGAGAGAGAGAGAGAAAGAGTGTGAGCAGGAGAGGCAGAGAGAAGAGACACAGAATCTGAAGCAGCTCCAGGCTCTGAGCTGTCAGCACAGAGCCCACCCAACATAAGGCTTGAACTCATGGACCATGAGATCATGACCTGAGGCAAAATTGGACACTTAGCCAACTGAGCCACCCAGGCACCCCTAAATATATTTTATTTTTCATTTTTATTCACTTATAAGAGTTTATAGCTACCTTGTTCATTAGCTATTGTGAATATGAAATTGTTCCTTTTGATTTCCAGTTTAAGAAGAAAATAATTATGAAACTGATTATTATAGTACACTATAAATTATTGCTAAAACTATTGTTTGAATAGCATAATGCTAGTTTTCATTATTCACAATTAAAGAGGGAAAATATTAGTGAATAAAAATCCTTGCCTTGAAATTTCCACATTTAACATTGTTCTTGACAGCATTTTTGTGTATATACCAACCATAATTCAGTAACTAAAAAAGATAAAGGAACTTCTTCTATCACACTAACAAAACCAACTTCTAAATTAAAGCTACTTCATATATACAGTCTCTTCACAATAGGAATTGATGATCTATTATTTCATTGGATTTGGGACTTTTGACAAGAAGATCTGGTGATTCAGAGAATTAAACTGTTTGTGGATGAGCAACATTAAATTCTGTACAAAAACAAAAAGAAAGAGCTAGAGTGAAATTCATATTGATATTGGACAAATGTTTTGATGAAGCCTTAGGAGAAAAGAATAGACAGTAATCAAACTAAGTATCATTCATGCACTATATTCAATACAACCAAGTACAGATGTGAAAGGCTGATGTTAGAGAAATAATGAATAATGAAGTTATTCAATGCCAACTCTCATTTTACCTGATTATTACTGGTTCTTTGATTGAATTATAGATGAGAAAAGTGCATTTGTAAAGCACTAAATACATTTCAATTATTGAATTCGCCATCAATCTATCACCAAAAGTGAGTTACTTCCAAAGGGGCTGAATCAGAATGTCACATTGTTTTTCAAAAAAATGTATAGTTAGTAAAAGCTGTGTTATTGAAAAATGTCATTGTAGCTGAGCACTTTTTTTTCAAGTTTGTCTTTAAATTCCAGTTAGTTAACACATATGGTAAAGTTGGTTTCAGGTGTAGAATTAGTGATGCATCACTTACATGTAACAGCCCATGTAGCTGAGCACTTTTTATGCAAGTGGTCCATATGCCAAATACTTTATTTTTATTTTCTTGTTTACTTTTTCAAAAAACACTGAGATAGATATTACTGTTGTTTCCATTTTATAAAGAAGAAAACTAGCTTAAAGAAGTTAGCTAAATTTCTAAATCTCATATGACCAATAGAAGAGCCAGGATTGATCTATGTATATCTATTTCTCCTTCTCTCTCCCTCTCTTTCTCTCTCTCTTTTTAATCTTTCCTTAGGTCCTCTGACCAAAAAATTCTTATGATGCAGGATCTGACTGGTCAATATGTAATCACAACCTGATTCAATTTTTGATCAGTAGAATAAAGTAAATAGTGATATTCAGCCCTGGGGGTTATTGTGATACCAAATTAAAAAAAAAAAAGTTTGAAATCTGTGAAAAATAAATTAACACCACTACAGATATTTTTACTATTAACAAATAGAATGTTCAAGCACTGAGTTCATTAAGAAAATAAGATATGGTTCAAACTTCATGATGATTACAGCATAGTTTGACAATCTTATATATAATTAAATATAGATGATGGTATGAAAGTTTCATAAGGAGTTCAGAGGGAGGAGAGATTGCATATGAGAGAGAGTATACAGGAAGGAAGAGAGAAGTCCAAATAGGTAAGAAAACTAGTATAGAGTGTTTTAGAACAGTGTGCAGGATTAAGCGGAAGTATTTAGGAGAATTTGCACAATCCGATTGGCTAAGTTTTGTGCAATATATGACAGTTTGTAATTTTTCATATACAGATCAATATGTTATACTCTTCAACAATAATATATGTAAAAATATTAATTTTAATGTGCATGGGTTTTTTAAAAAATGATTTTACACATCTTTTATAGAATTAAAATTTGTAATTAATTGCCTATGGAGATATCTGTCCATATTGGCTCACTATTTGCTATTGGTTTGCCAAGTATTTCTTCACTAGAGGAGCTTTTCATGTGTTACGATATTGGTCTTATGTTTTATGAGTTGCAAATATTTTTGAAATTAATAACTGTCTTTTGACTATGCTTATATTGATTTTGTTATGGAATTTAACATATTGGTTTTATTTTTTTAATTCTATGGATTCTGAGTTTTGTGCCATGCTGAGAAAAGCTTTCTCCATTCTCAGATATTAAAAAATATATATTCTTTCATTTTTTTCTAGGATTTTTTAAAATTTTTATATTTAAATATTTGATCCATATGGAATTCTCCCTGGAATAAAAGTATAAGATAGGATTCAAATTTACTGGTTTTTCATGAGTCTACATAATTATTGAAATAGGATTTATTACAAAAATAAAACTCTAACTTTATATTTCAATAAATTTCTATGCTTTGGGTGTATTTATAAATTTTCTCTAATTTGCCAGTAATTTATGCATCAACATTACAGTACTCTAAAAAGCATTATAATTTTATAATATGTGTTATAATGTATGAGAGTTAGTCTTTCAACATCAGTCTTCATTTTCAGAAATTGTATGGATACTCTTTCTTGCTTATTTTTCCACATGAAATTTAAATTCAGATTTTGCAGTTCAAATATTTCTCATTTTTGAGATCTCCTTAAATGTATTGATCATCTTAGGAGAAATTTCAGAGTTATTATGTCAAGCCTCCTGATTTTCCAATAGTAAATAGCATAATTAAGGTCTCCTGGCATTTTCTTTCTCAATATTCACAGCCAGCTCAAGACATAGCAAAATAAACTTAGCAGTGTGGCCTGATCAGGGAGGCCTAGAAGTTCAGCCTCATTGCACCTCTCTCAGTACCTGTATGAAAAAGTCACCTAGTTAAGACTCAATATAGGACAAAATCAACCCGCAGTATAGGCTGGGGTAGACACCCCAGGCTCTTGTGCAAGATGGAGAGAGGGGAGGGAGCTCAGGGTCCAGAAACAGCCATGACGAAGGAGATTAAGACAACCCAGGGGAAATGGCGTCATTACCCACAAGCCTTGCCTAAAGCCAAATGAATAAACCAAGCTAAACCCCCAGCAACATCATGGAGTCCAGCAGGGCTCTCCAGTGGCCTGTGGGCAGCACCGCATTTTCCATGCACATCCTCCTCACAGTGTAAGTCAAATGTGCAGCAGCCCACTCCAGCCCAGCTGTGTTACTTATTTGTCATCTATCTGCCCTCGTTTAGAATATCAGTTTATGGCTGTGGAAACTACCTATCTCCAGCAACTGTAGCACGACGCTCTAATTTTTTTAAAAGAAAACTCAATAAATGGGTGATGGGTACTAAGGAAGGCACTGGTTGTGATGAGTACTGGGTGTTATATGTAAGTGATGAATCACTAAATTCTACTCCTGAAACCAATACTACACTTATATGTTAACTAACCAGAATTTAAATAAAAACTTAAAAAAGAAAACTCAATACATGTATATTGAATAAACAAACTCATGGTAAATGGAGTGATATTCTGCTAAAGATATTACCTCTATTGGATTCCATTAGTTTATTAGTGAGATGTGCCATGAGAAAACAAAATAGAAGAGCTGAAAAGCCCAGAGATGTAAGAGAGGTATGTGTGAGTTAGATGTATTGCATTACGTTTATCTAGGTGTTCCAGGTGAAGCCAAAATTATTACTTAAGTCATTTTTTTTTTTTAATTTCAGTTTGTCTGAATGTCCTTGACCATGATAATTGCCTGACAGAAAATTTTATTTGGAGGCTTGTGGTCATTTGAGACCTTGACCTTTCACTTTCCCTACAAAAAGCAAATTGGAGTAAGCATTGACTTTGCTTGTTATCATTGAAAAAAATATGGTCCAGATAAAACTTTGCTTTCAGTGGCTAATGCACAGTTTCTTATTCATGTGTTCATTATGAGTGAACTTGACCATTGCAATAGTTTCCATAATCGCTTCCCTACCGTTAGAACAATTTTTGATGATATCACCCTCATGCTTCACTTGCTTAATTAGACCCCAGTGCATCAATGAGTCATTTTAACTTTCTCCGGTGAAGGCTCTTCATGCCCAGGGCTCACCCCTGTCTCTAAGTTTTATGCTGTTCTTCTTAGCCAAGGCTGTAAGATATTTGAGTACAGTTGTTTTCTGGACAATCTATGATTTTATTGATAACAAAATGAATCTTTACCCATTTCTTTGATGCTGAGTTAAGGGAGGGATTTGATGCTTTTTGAATACCTACTACATGTGAGATTGTGTGCTATACATGTCACAGTTGTGGTTTCATTTAAAATTAAGGTATTATTTTCATTATAGTAAATTAGTAATTGCCCACTGTAAATGTTTTGGGAATGTAAAAGTTTACAAAGTAGAAAACAAAATTTGACAATCTTCTCTCCCAGCCCAGAAGTAAACATTTTTACTACTTAGAAGTATGATTTTCTAGGGTTTTATCTATTATTTAACACATTTATATGATGACTGTGTTGCTCATGTAGTTGTCAACTTATTAAATCATGGTATTTTCCCCATTTTATGAAAATATTTTTAAAATATTCTGTCCAATGACTGTGTAAGTTCTATTACACAGCTTTTATGCTGTTTCTAATAGGGAATTGGAATCACAATTGATAGAATTAAAAGCATGAGTTGAAACGAAGAAGAAACAATTTGGGGGCTACAATCTGACATGGATAATCTCATGGTTTGTTACTCCTACGTTTGGTTTAATTTAAAACTGATTTTTAAAAAGTATGATTTCTTATGTTATAAAGAGAATTATGTAATAGCCTTCTACAATAAAGAGAATTGTGAGCCAAGTTTTATATTTACATAACAGATTTATCATTAATTATGTTATCATTCACTAACTTATATTTCATATTCTAACATTTAAAAAAATTAACGTTTATTTATTATTGAGAGACAGAGAGAGACAGAGCATGAGCAGGGGAGGGGCAGAGAGAGGAGGAGACACAGAATCCGAAGCAGGCTCCAGGCTCTGAGCTGTCATCACAGAGCCCGACACGTGGCTCGAACTCACAAACCGTGAGATCATGACCTGAGCCAAAGTCAGACGCTTAACTGACTGAGCCACCCAGGCACCCCATATTCTAACATTTATATATATATATATATATATATATATATATATATATATATATCCAACACACACATAACAATATGTATATATATCTGATTCACGCATATTTAAGATTAAGATGCTTATAACATATGGGGCACTTTGGTGGTTCAATCAGTTAAGTGTCCGACTTCCGTTCTGGTCATGATCTCAGGGTCTGGGAGTTTGGGCCCTGCCTGGGCTCTGAATTGACAGTGCAAAGCCTGCTTGGGATCGTCTCACTCTCTCTCTTTGTCCTGCCCCTGCTTGCAGGCATAGTCTCTCTCTCTCTCAAAATAAATAAATAAACTTAAAAAAAAAAAGATGTTCACAGCGTAAACATCACTTGTTTTCAGTCACTCATAATATGTGAGAGGAAATATACTTTCCCCCTCTTCCCCTAAATGTAATAAAGTTGCATTAAATTGAATACAACAATTTTAGACCAGGTTCACACTGACAGCAAACTAGATTTCCAAATTATCGGCTAATTACTTCCACTAGTTTAAGTGAAAGGAAATGGAATTAGAGTTAACATGGGAGATGATTTGGGGTGTGTGGAAATGAGGAAAATAAATTTATCGATATGTTGGTTCATTTATGGTCTTGTCCAATATCAGGAAACTATAGGCATGAAGCTCAGTTTTGTAACATTATTGGAGAGGGGGAAGTGTGGAACCAGAAACCTTTGTTTTATATCCAGGATTCTCCAAATTCTTGCTTAAATACCTGCTCTGCTTGTTTACTAAATGGCACTTGGATATTCTTAGGAGATAGCATTAGTTAAAAGTTAAAATAATGACAGTCACCAAACACTGAAGCTCTCTTTTCTCAGCAGGGCTTAAGTCAACTGGAACCAAGAAACAGGGAATAGAAAGAGGACGTCCTCTCCTGTCCCGTCCACACATGTCCTCAATATTCAGCTGAATCCATTCATTGGAAGGAAAGGATTAGGAAGAATTAAGAAATCATACTGACAGAGACATCACCTTTATGGCTTCATCCTCTACAAGGATTTTCATTTCAGTTTTTTGAGTTTTTTCTTTTCTTTAGAATTGAATTCCTTGGAAAAAAAAAGCTTAATTTGAAATCAGTGAGAAGAGTTTAATACCTGAAGTGTAATGGATGAAAAAATACCCAAAGCCTAGAAAGTTAGCAAAGCTTTTGTGGAAAACCACTCCATTAGAGAAGCCCACCACAGAATTTATTGGTAAAGTCTTAGGGACTTCGAAGGAGAGGGAGCACATGGTTTATGAGTTTATTTTCTGGGACACTGTTTTGATAATGGTGGTAGTAAAACTTTCTTTGAGATAAATTGGTAACACAGAAGGTTAACATCAATGTAGTGCTGAATAAGACTTTGTAGACATGTTCCTGGCAACCTCAGAATGTGACTATCCTTTGTAAAGTTGTAGGTGTGACCCTCTCAGATGCGCTGGTATTTCCTACAATTTATTCTGTGATAATTACTTGGAAATTCTAAACCGTTCGAGACCAAATCATGTGCAAAAAACCTTAAAATGGATAACTATTCAAAACAACCAGTTTCATTTCTGTAACAGTTTTTAAAAGAAACATGTCTCCTCATCACTGTTTTCTTTAATGTTTATAAGTATACGGGGTGTTTGAGAAACCAGATAATTTTCAGGAATAATCTGGTTGATAAAACAAATCCACGATGAAGATAATACATTTAAATTATTCTCCCTGATGGCTTATTAAGAAGTATAAATTAACTGCAAATATAAAATAGTAAAATAAATGCTTCCCTTCATTATTTTTTTTAATTTTTTAATGTTTCTATTTAATTTTGAGAGAGAGAGAGAGAGAGAGAGAGAGAGAGAGAGAGAGAGAGAATGAGTGGGGGAAGGGCAGAGAGAGAGGGAGACACAGAATCCAAAGCAGGCTCCAGGCTCTGAACTGTCAGCACAGACCAGCATGCAGCATTCGAACCCATGAACTGCAAGCTCATGACCTAATCAGAAGTCAGATGCTTAACCGACTGAGCTACCCAGGCACCCCTAAATGCTTCACTTTAAATTAACACATGCAGCAAAATACACAAAGGGTTATATAATGGCATTTTGATGTTGACCCTGACATCTGAGTGTATTTATTATTATTTGTTGGTTTGCTGTATTTACTGAGCAGAAACAGAGGGAATTAAGAAAAAGTGTCAGACAAAATAGATGTTTGATTTGACAGATTTAATTAGTTGATAAAAATATTATAATATATCAGGCCTTTTAACAACATGACCTTCAGTTGTTCCTCAAGGGATACAGCACAAAAAAGAGAAATATCTTTCTTCTAAAATGACAGCTGCTGATAATTCTATTTACACATTTTGTTCCTCCTAAAAACTACAACATGTCCTTAATTTTGTGATGCTCCTCAAAGGTTAATGGGTCTGAACTCACATTCCTGATAATTCAGCTTTTGTATAGTAGGCCAAGTTCACTGCAAAGTAATGGGAATAAGGATTATTCCAAAGCCAGGACTATGAAAGGCCACAGAACAAGAATAGAGTGAAAAGTATTGAGTTAAAAGATTAGCATTGATCCTAGATTATCACAAAAGTTTCCTAAATATTCTCCTGGTGTCTGTGCTACCCCCAGATGCTTAGTCTATCTTAACCTGCCTGCAGATTTATTCTTTCTTAAACACATCTTTGATCATGCTGCAGCCACTAGTAAAATGTTCAATAGCTCCTTATAACTGAACTATAAATGCTATTCCCTTAGCCATCTGGTCACTGCTTACCTTGCCACACTTCCTCCACATGCCTCAATTATGTAAAGTGTCCACTTCAACCAGGCTACTCTATTTTGTCTTAATTTGACTTAAAACATTACTGCCTCACACACCTGCTCACAAAACCAATCTCAAACACATTTGGGATATGCCTAGCTATTTCATCACATACCTCCTTTTCACTGACATCTTCCCTTTTCATATTCTGGGGGAAAAATTAAACTTTCAACTTCTCTGACACTCTTCTCTTGTTAATAATCTGTTTGACATACTCATGACCTGTTTCCTTGAGGTCAAAGTGAGGAATTGCAGCTAGCCTCTGTCTCTACTGGTTAATCGTACAAATATTCCCTTATTATTCCATAAATATCCAATGGTAAAATAAGCAATGACTGATAAGTTTACCACCAAGTCTGAATAGAGTTCTATGAATTTTGAGACATGAATAATACAAATAAAACATAGAATGTATTCCAATTATCTCCAAATTCATACTTAATGTCTTTGCCTTCTCCCCCAGCCTACCCTAGGTCTTGTTTCCATAAGATAGTAGCTGGACAATGTTCTGCATCATGAACATCTTACCTAATTCTGCAGAATTTTTACTGTTTCCCATGGTTATATCCACCAGGCTCAGATTTTTCCACTTAATAGTTTTTTTAGAGGTTTAAACTTTAGATAACTGAATAAAATACTTTGGAAAGAATGAATATACACTGTGTGTTGAATGTTTTTGAGTTAAATAAACAATCAACAAATGGAAGAAAGTAACTAGTAATTACCGAGTATTGGTATATTCTGGGCATTATGCAAGGTTCTTTGTGAATACATCTTCTTTAGTCTCAATTTTAACAATGAGGAAATTGAAATTCTGGATGGTTAACCAATTTGCCCAAGATCGCATAGTCAGAATAACAAGGCTTATATTTGTTTTTGATATGCTCTCTTTAAAATAATACTCTATTTCTCTTTTATAAATATTTGGGTGAAATACAGCTGCACTGTATGATAGATGTATTTTCAATTATTTTAGAAACCCTAAAATAATTTTCCAGTGGTTGCACAATTTTACATTCTCATCAGGTTATGGTGGTAGTGGCAGCACTACCACATTTTGCCAGAATTTGGCATTTTCAGTCATTTAAAACTTTAGCCACTCTAGTTGGTATGCATTACTATCAGACTGAGCTTTTTACTTGTGTTCTAGTGACAAACATATTGAGTATCTTTGCTGTGCTTATTGGTCATTCATAAATATTCTGTGAAGTGTCTGCTCAACCTTTTGCCTATGTTTATTGGATTGTTTGTCATATGTCTACACAAAGATTCCTAAACAAATGTTCGTAGCTGTTTTATTCACAATAGCCAAAATATGGTAAGCAATCCAAATATCCAACATTAGTGAATGGATACGTAATATATATCAGTACAGTGAATACTAGACAACAACCAGAAACTACAGACACATAATAGCAAAGTGAATGAACCTCAAAATCATTGTGCAGAGTGAAAGAAGCCATACCCCAAAAGAACATATTATATGATTCCATTTACATACAAATAGGTGATTGATAGATAGGTAGACATATATAGATATAGATATATAAATTCATAATTCCAGAAAGTGAAAATTAATCTCTAGTGACAAAAACCAAATCAGCATTTCCCTGGAGCCATGGTTAGAGGACATCCTGAGGGAGATTAATATGTTTTATAGTTTCAATGCAGCAATGATGTGACCAGGGTACATGTGTCAAACTCTTCAAATTGTATACTTTACATGGGAATAGAAAGAATACCTCATGTTGATAATAAACAAAAACACATACATACATACCTACACAAATACAAACATACGTATTAGGAGATGGATCAAATAAAATATGATTTTGATATTATCCTCCTCACTTTGCCTAATGAGACTAAAGTTAAGTGTCTCTATCCAGAAATATCTCTACCTTGGTTTTGATCTTTTCTGTTGTTACCTCGTTTTGCATCTTTATTTCCACGTCATTCACTGTTTTTTTTTCCATAACTCCATTACCTAACTTTTAAAAACTCTCGATTTGTTCATAATTGCTTATCTTTAAGACTTTAAGATCAGAGTCAACATTGTTTCTAAAGTCATAAGGTATACTTTCTCTCTTTGTGTATATATATCACAAAATGCTCTATTTCAAGAATGGTATTCTCTGCTAATGTGTAACTTTCAAAACATTCATTACTCCTGACAATTGTCAGGAAATGGATTCTCTCATTGCCAGTTACAGTCCCAGTATGAGCAATTATATATACACAATGACTTCAATAGGAAGAGGACAATTTTCAGGTTCAACATTATCTTGTTTTGGTTTTAAAAAAAAATCTCTCTCTCAAACATCTATTCATGATAAAAACTCAACAAATTAGGCATAGAAGGAACACATCTCAACAGAGTAAATGCTTTATATGATAAGCCCCCAGTTGATATTATTCTCAATGAAGAAAGTTTGAAAGCTTTTCTTCCAAGATCAGGAACAAGACAAGGATGCTCACTCTCACCAATCCTATTCGATACAGTACTGAAAGTTCTAGCCAGAGTAGTCAGGCAAGAAAAAGAAATGAATGACATCAGTACTGGAAAGGAAGAAGTACAATGGTCTCTATTTGTGGATGATATGATTTATATATAGATAATCCTAAAGACTCAACAAAAAATTGTTACATCTAATCAATGAATTAAGTAAAGTTTCAGGATATAAAACTAACATACAAAATCAGTAATGTTTCTATACACTAACAATAAATTTTCCAAAAAAATAAATAAATTGATCTAATTAACAATAGCATTAAAAAACAATTTAAAAACTTAGGAATAAATTTAACTAAGGGAATAAAATATCTCTACTCTGAAAACAATAAGACATTAATAAAAGAAATCAATGAAGACACAAATAAATAGGAAGATATCCCATGTTAATAGTTTTGAATAATTAATATTGTTAAAATGAAATTTTATTAATGAAATCCATTTATAGATTCAATGAAATCACTGTCAAGATTCCAATGGCATTTTTTATAGAAGTAAAATTTATACAGAACCATAAAAAATCTCCAATAGCCAAAGATATCTTGTGAAAGAAGAACAAAGCAAGAGCATCACACTTCTTGATTTCAGGCTATTATACAACTATAGTCATCAAAATAGTATAGTACTGGCATAAAAATCGACAAGTAGACAAACAGAACAGAATTGAGAGCCCAGAAACAAACTTAAACATATGTGGTTGACTAATACTTCACAAGGGATCCAAGAATACTCCAGGGAGGAAAGAGTCTCTTCAATAAATGATGCTGGGCTAATTGGATATTCACATGTAAAATAATGAAAATGGACCCATATCTTACAACTCTCCTAAAAATTAACTTGAAATAGATTAAAGACTTAAATGTAAGGCTTAAAGTCACAAAACTCCTAGAAGAAAACATAAGAATAAAGCTCCTTGGCATGGGTCTTGGTAATAATTTTTTGGATACAACTTCGAAAGCATGAGCAACAAAATAAAAAATAAACAAGTGGGATTACATCAAACTAAAAACCTTTTGCAAAGGAAAAAAAAATCAATAAAGTGAAAAGACTATGGAATGGGAAAAAAAGTATTTTCAAGCCATATGTGTGATAAGGATTAATATCCCAAATATATAAAAACTCATACAAATATTAGCAAAAATAATCCATAACTATAACCCAATTTATAAACCATAACTAACCCAATTTTAGAAATAGGCAAAGGACCTGAATAGACATTTTTCCAAAGAAGATGTACAAAAGTCAACAAGTACATGAAAAGATGCTCAACATCACTAGTCATTGGGGAAATGCAAATCAAAACCACAATGAGGTATCATCTCATGCCTTTTAGAATGGCCATTATCAAAATACAAGAGATAAATGCTGGTGTGGAGAAAAGGGAAACCTTGTGCATTTTGGTGGGATTCTATTCGGGTGCAGCCACTATGTTAAACTGTACAAAGGATCCTCAGAAACTTAAAAATAGAACTACCATGTGATCCAGCAATTCCACTTCTGGGAATATATCCAAAGGGTGGGGGGCAGGGGGGACACTAACTCCAAAAGATTTTTGCATCCTTACGTTCACAGCAGCATTATTTATAATAGCCAAGATATGGAAACAACAAAAGTGTCCATCAATGAATGAATGGATAAAGAAATTATGGTATATAAATATAATAGAATATTATTCAGACATTAAAAAAGAAAAAACAAGGAAATCCTACCATTTGAACCATCCTACATGGATGGACCTTGAAGGTATTATTCTAAGTGAAATAAGTCAGAATAAGAAAGACAACTACTGCATGATCTCACTTATATGTGGAATCTGTGTTTACCAGAAGTGGAGGGGGGAAGAAGGGGTTTGGAGGAACATTATCAAAGAGTACAAACATATAGTTATAAGATAAATAACTAGGGATGGAATGTACAACATGATGACTATAGCTAACACTGTTGTACTATATATGGAAAAAGTTTCTAAAAGATTGCATCCTAAGAGTTCTTGTCACAAGATTTTTTTTCCTTTTTTTCTTTCCTCCTTTGTTTTCTTTTTATTGTCTCTATATGAGAAGATGGATGTTAGAATATTTTAGTAGTATAATATTTAATTAGTAGTAGTAGTAGTAATCATTTATTTTTTTATATTTTCAAAATTTATTTATCTTTTGTTTTGAGAGAGAGAGAAAGCGTATGAGTGGGGGAAAGGAGCAGAGAAAGAGAGAGAGAATCCTAAGCAGGTTCTACACTCAGTGTGGAGTCCAACATGGGGCTCAATCCCACAACCCTGGGATCATGACCTGAGGCAAAATCAAGAGTCAATTTCTCAACCAACTGAACCACCCGGGTGCCCCTCACAACACATTTAAATGAAATTTATACAGTAATGTATAACAATGATTTCTCAATTGGAAATTTTAATTGAATTAAAAGGCAAAAGTAAAACTCTCTCCCAATGCAGTTTTCATAGCTAAGCTGACAATGGGATAAAAAAGAGTAAAACACGAGCCTACCTGCAGCTCCTGGGTCTTTACAGTAGCATGCCCTTTTGCAGATATATTGGCATCATAAAAAGAACCCCTTAAGTGCTAAAAATTCTTTTAAAATCCAAAATTTTCTAACAGTGAGATAAAGTTCCGCATAGTGGAATCCTTGCAACACTTCAATCATTTCAGCTACAGTCAACCTTCTTCTCAATGGGCACATTCAGCTTACAAACTGTATCTTCAGAACACAAATCATTTTGCCAAAATTTTCTAAAAAACTCGGTCAAATCAACAACTCAAAGCTACTGTCTCTGTCACCTCAATGAGATTCATTTTCTAATTATTATGGGCCAAATACATAAGTACCTACACCTATAGATACCACATGTTTCATTGTACTCTAGAGCTACAAATGCTTTTTAACATATAAAAAGAGAAACAGTAAGTACTTATGGAATGAATTAGTGAATTTCATACTAAAAAAATAATTCTGTGAAAAATTGTCTAACTTCCTTCAGAATCAGAAATGAACTGCAATATATTATGGAGACTGGTACTAATACTCTGACATCACCGTAACAGTTGCCTCTTTCAACATCACTCTCATGCCTATAAAATCTGACACCTGAAGGGGAAATACATACAAGAAGAAATTTAACTGAGACTGTGTGGGAAATCTAGCTCAACCATGACATTTTGAAAATGAGTGTTCAACCTGATTCCTAGCTTTAAAAATTAGGCTGGGTGATTTCCACATTTTCACATAGAGCTGTGGGTCAGTAAATCACTTGGAGGGCTACCCCTAATAAATTACATGCAATGCAAATACAGAGATTTGCTCAGGTTAAATTCGGGTGTTTTTTTCCCAAGTCTCTGATCCTGATATTTCATGTATTCTCAAACCCATCTTCCAACAGGGAGAAAAAAAATCCACCTATCTGGTCTTCCTCTAAATAGAGCTGGAGCACTTCCATTAGAAATCTATCCTTATTTCCATCAATTTTCTCAAGATGTTCACCTCTCCCTAACTCAGTTATTCCCCTCTTAATTGGCAGCACAAGCTAATTTTATTCTAGAGACTTGCCAGGGAGTGCAATATATGTTAATATCTACTGAGATAAGATATACACGCATTTAGTTGTTCTAAAATTTAATCCTAGATAAAGCCAGACTAATAGAAAGCTCTCCGTGCACTGGATTACTTCAGAAAAATCAGTAAAACACTGGATTTATTGCTTTACTTTTTGACAGAATGAACCAGACTACTATAATATATTAAATATATAAAGCCATTCATCAATTTTTAAGAATATTGGTGGATCTATAGAATTGTTTTATTTTCAAACAGAAGTTATTTCTGAAAAATAATATATATTGAGGCGCCTGGGTGGCTCACTCAGTTAAGCATCCAACTCTTGATTTTGGTTCAGGTCATGATCTCATGGTGATGAGAGCATGCCCCTTGTCTAATATGTGCCCCTTGACCCCACCTTCAAATAATTCTTCTCTTTTGGTCATTATATTTTTAGTATTTTTAATGGAGAAAATATTCACTCTACAGGTGCTTAGTTCCTGGTAAGATCAAATCAAATTTTGCAAAAAAGGAGGATATTCACAATTCTTTGTATTTTTTCTTTATTTTTTTATTTTTTAAGTTTATTTATGAGAGAGAGAGAGAGAGAGAGAGAGAGAGAGAGAGCGAGCGCAGCAGGGGAGGGGCAGAAAGAGAGGGAGAGAGAGAATTCTAAGCAGGCTCTGCACTGTCAGTACAGAGCCTGACATGGGGCTCAAACCACAAACCACGAGTTCATGACCTGAACCAAAACCAAGAGTAGGACACTTAACCAACTGAGCCACCCAGGTGCCCCAATTCTTTATATTGTTCATATTGAAATGCATAAATATTTCAGTCCAAAGACCTTTCAAAAGACTAATTCTCTGTCTCCATTCAAAATCTTTCTTTAATCAATGTTTTTACAAGAAAATGCACATGTGCAAGTTGTTACTACCCCTGGTAACTTTGTTTTCCTAAATTTAAATAATGCAAAATCTTAAATTTCATCAATTGTGTTCCACTTTAGTAAGGAATATAAATTTATCCAATTGAAAAATATAAGCTCCATGAAAAGATTTTTCCCATAGGTAAAAATGCTGCAAATAATATTGTAGACTTTCAGAATTAAGTTTTATACTGTATATGCACTAGCATAATTTAACACATTTTTTCCTCCTTTTGCATTCACAGGAGTAAATTTCATGGACTTCTAGTTTATAAGACTTTTTCAATAACTACAATTCACTAAATTTCTAATGTGAAGATTTCAGTATTCCATTTGTTGAACAGTTTGGCTATTTTTAACAAAATACTACTAAAATAAAAAATATTGTATATTTTGAAAACTACAGGTTTTATTTGATTGGTGGAATATCACTGTTTTTGAGATGCTTGCACCAAAAGTGATTCCAAGTACATTTATGTACCATAGATTTTTTTTAAGCTTGTATCACAGATTTATAGTGCTATACTGTATTCTACCAACTTGTTTTTTATTTTCATCACATAAAACACACACATTTACTTTTTGGTGGTTAACTTTTTAAATGAATTTTTAAAAGCATTAATAGTAATGTCAAAGGTTTCACCTTAAATAGAAAGAACATCAAAAGTTTTACACTGATGTCAAGAATTGGAATAGGAGAAAAAAATAAACCATTACTAGAATTAATTTATCTTGCTCTTTAAAGTTTCCGATGACACATGTAAAACTAGGCATCCTCTAAATGTTCATTAAGGTTTTCATGTGCTAATGTAGCCAACACATTAACAGTTATCACTTATGTCACTTTTTCTATGTGCATAAGAAAATTTGGGATAAAAAAAGAGGGAAGTTGGAAGTTCTGCTTCTGGATGAATTTATTGTATGGAAACAATACCCTAATATAGAAATAAGTGAAATTAAATATAGAAGTCATTTGATCCAAATGAAAGGACATCCTTCACAGTATGTCAATATACCTTTTACAGCTTCATGTATTAGCCCATCATCAAAGAGCATGGTCTATTTAAAATAACTGCAGACTTTTATTTTTTTTTTTAATTTTCTTTTTAAAGTTTACTTATTTTTGAGAGAGAGAACGAGAGAGAGAGCATGAGCAGGGACAAGCATGAGAGGGAGAGGGAGAAAGAGAGAGAGATAATCCCAAGTGGGCTCTGCTGTCAGTGGAGGACGCTGGCTTGGGGCTCGGCGTGGGGCTGGAGGCCATGAACCGTGAGATCACGACCTAAGCCGAAATCAAAAGTTGGACACTTAACTGACTGAGCCACCCAGGAACCCCATTAACTGTATACTTTTGAAGTAGACACTGACTCTGCTGCAGCAAATTCGTGTTTCCTGGTTTTTATGTGGTTTGGGCCCCCACAGTGGATAGGAACTTTTGACAAATATCTTGTGCAGATTATACATTCATCTTCAAAGTTCTTTTGAGAATGAGATAGACAGTGGGGCAGGAATTATTTTTTTATTAACTATATACTTTGCTTCTGTGAGCCCACTTCTGTCAAAAAGTGATACTGCAAGATTAAAACAAACAATAAAACAAATAGATTTAGATGTACACTATTCCTTTTAAAATTCACTCTAGCAAGAGCATTCATACTGCTCTTTACATTTTCTCTGGCAAGACTGGCCCCTATTTCCAACATTTATTTCCAAGGGTTAATAGCTATCCTATTAAATGGGGACCTGGAGGCTTCTTGTGCCTAGCAGCCCACTATGGGACCACAGTACAACAAGCTATTGTACCACATGGCCACCAGGAATAGCGAAGTGGAAAACTAAAGGAGTAAGCTGTTCCTACCCTCCTGTGTGCAGGGACACTTCCCTTTAATAGAGAGCTTGCAAGCTTATTTTGTTTGGGAGGTGTTAATTATATTTTATCTGATAGAAGTTTGAAAAGGAAATATCAATTATCTTTGTATCAGATTTTATATTAAAGAACATTGTTAATTGCACAAGAATCACCTACAGTAGTAATAGAAACTATGGCAGAAACAGTAAGCAAAAAGTGTCAAGCAAACCAATCTCATGCTTAGTTTAATGCAACTATTAATAAAATTGCATTATAAAAGCAAACAAATCTGGGATAGTTCACGACAGGACAGGATGTGGTGCCAGGATAATGGGTATAAGCTGGATTCATCTTAGACAAATTGGAATACGGCCACCCGTATTCAACCCAAAGCCCAGATTCTTAGATAACTTATTTTAGAGTTCATATTTCTTGATAAGCTCCTCCCTTAAATAAAGACTCATTGTAACCAGTTTCCCCCAACTTCTACCTATGAAATCCAAATCTGCATGGCTTTTCTTTTGCCTTGAAAATTTGACAGCACTTATATTAAATAAAATTCCATAAATCTCCATACATTTCATGTTTCAATTGATTTTGACCATTAACATAATAAAAAAGGAAAATTCCTGAGGACACTTTTCAGATTTTATATCAATGTTTAGCAAGTTTGCATACATTTATTTTGAAGTCTTGGATGATTATTCAGACATTTTCCATAAATTTCCTTTAGTGTTATTAATAATATACTATACATGCTACATCTCTAGGGATTATACGAATATATTCATGTTTTACTATAACTTATCTGAGAGGTTAAATTTTAATTAGAGTCAACTACAGTAACTCTCCCGATACTTGAGGATCTTTCCAGAATGCAATTCTCTTCTGGGATTAGGGCCAATAAGAATAAATGTGTGTTAACCCGTGAACACAGATCTGCATTGTTCCTAGCAGCTAGTTGCTATTACATTATGCTTCATTCTATGTCGCTGCAGACTAGTGAGATTTCTTTACTCAGTTTTTTTTTTTTTTCAAATTTCATTAATGAGGTGCACACTTGTTTATGTTCCCAGGATCTATATCCCATCTTCTGATGATAGCTCTGCTGCCGCTCTCAGTAAATATGGTCTGGGGCAAGGATAAAGCCCCAGAAGCTTTGTTACCCAGTTTTCTCAAGATAGATGACAAACAGATGATATATTAGGCAGGTAGGTAGGTAGGGTTGGTAGGTAGGCAGGTGGACAGATTTTTTCAACCAGTTTGTAATGACTTTTTGGTCACTTGCAACTGATAAAATTCTAATAATGAGGAGGCCATATGGTATGGAAGAATGAATATTTTACCACATGGTCCTTATTTTAATGTAATATGACTCTGCCTTTGGGAGAAGATCAGGATGACAAATGTAAAAAACAGTAAACTTTGTTTTAAGTAATGCTCATGATGCTTTAACTCAAAATGCAAGCACACTTTATTTGCATTTGTCCCAATGTATATTAATTTCCCCATTAGATTCAAAGGAAGAGTAGTATTTTCATAATATACTTCCAAACACTGGCATTCAGACACCCAAAGAATGGTTATGACCAAGTCAATGTTTCCTTATAACTTAAGAGCTGACTACCAAACAGATGATTTCATCCGCATTACAGACATCAGGCTGTTAATATGAAAACATAATCTGCTGTTTATTTGTTGGTTTATTTTTAATTTCACATGCCAGAGACACTCTACATGTTCTTCCCCCATGCCCACAACTCCCATCGTGATAAATAAATTGGAATTTGGTAATCATATTTTTCCAAATGAACAGAAAACAGTATAAAATCGCAGCAGAATCAGAGTGCATGCAAAAAGCAGCCGAGCCATTGCAGTTCATGTAGTTTGTGCACAGGAATCTATTTTACAGCCTGAACTACAGCACATCCAGTATTTCTGTTATGAAATTGCCTTGATTTCTCACATCTCTAAGGACTATTAAATAAGATTTCCCACCTTGACATAAGTAGAATAAACCATCTGGTTCAGATGATGGGGCTGTGCATGGAGGAGTGGCAGCAGCCTTTGTTTATACAATAGATCTAACTAAGGGGTTATAAAGGCAGAAATTGTCTGTAAAAATAATTTAGTTTATAAGATGAATTGATTGAACTGATTTAAAAAACGTGGGAGAGATCTCCTGCAAAGCACAGGTTATGGGGAAATTTGGCACTATTGACTGGGAAAGGAGAACATCAGAAATTTAAAAGGAAGAAAAGTTGTATGTTTCAGAAAGAATAGTCCCAAAGAAAGGACTGCTTGCCTGTACTTTAAAAGCATTGTGGTGTTTAACATTTTCCTTCTGTAGTTGGTATGCCTTATATGTGTCTATTGACATCGACATTGTCTGTCTCACAATGCAAGCTCTAAAAGGCAAGGGCTGTTCTATAGAGCTTGGCAAGGAGCCACACAGACATGGACATTTAATAAATGCCCTTTGATCAAAAGACTGGAGGAAAATGGGGATGAAGAAGACTACGTAAGTAAGAAAAAGGAGAAAGGAAAAAGAAACATTTATTTGTCAGATCAAGGGAATGAAAAATATACCATTTTTTCAATTTCACCAAACTAATGTTCAAATCATCCTGAAGTGTCACTTTCTTTGTTTTGTAAAAACAACTTATATAGGAAATGATAGTGTTGTTAAAAATCATCATCTACCTAAGAACTATGCAGACCCAAAATCAATGACAAAGGAGAATCTTAACACTATCAGTAGGTGCTCCTTCCATTTGGCCCTGAGAGTACTGCGGTGGTTTTATGTACTGACATATGTGTTGGATGAATTACTCAGTTTTGATAATCACAAATATCAATATTGGCTCACTGACAAGCTCACCACGTAATATTTAGCTGCCAGTAAAGATGACCCACATTCTAGATTTTTGTCAGGGCATAGAATTTAAACTTACTGGGGCAAGGATATCAAAAGTTGGTCAAGAGAAAACAGTATTTAGGAAGAATTGCCTCAAGATGATATAATCTATTTCTTTAGATACTATGATGATACCAATGTCTTTATATTCAACTCTTCAGACAGTTGCACATCTGAAATCTATTATTTTGAGGCCCCATAGAACTAGTTTGATTAAATGGTGATTTGGTAGAATTCCATTAACCTTATATTGAGTGACATTATAAGAAATAGCCTTGTGCAATCCAAAGTTCTGTTTACCAGAATATGTGGCTGAGAAGTTCTTTTCATTAGGCTGTAGTTTACTCTTTGGGAGGAACTTAGAAAAAAATAGTTTGTTTTATCTTACAGACATTATTAATCATCCACTTACCCTATTTTCTCTTCTAATTCACTACCGGAGAGGTTAAAATCAAACTGTGACCAAACTTTTTGTGTTCTCTCCTCATTTCTACCCTGGTGAGCTCTTTGTAACGTGTTTCTACTTTGTTTTGGCCCAGGTCTTTCGGACTCCAATACAGTATCTATTTAAAAAGCTCATGGGAAGCCTTTCAACATAAAATTTAAGTTATGTGCTTTTTAGTTAAAGCAGGAGCTGAAAGAACAGTAGTTCATTCCTCAGAGACACAGACCACCTTATCCTTTCCCTATGGTAATCCCAACAGCACGAAATTATTGCCAAATGTGTAATTACATCTTGAATGCATCAATAGTGATATAAGCATAGAAGGAGATGATTCTATTATACTCTGAACTGGTTGTGCCACATCTTACACACATTTGGATACATATACTCTAAGAAGGAATCTGGAACACCAAAGTGTTCACAGAAAATGGTAAGCAAGCAATTCATATGAAATACACTATAAAAATAGACTATATTTAACCTATTTAATACACTGCAAAAATAGACTATATTTTACCTATTTAAGAAAACTGCTACCTCACTTACTAAAATTTTATTGTGCGATAAGCACCCACAAAACCTAGTGGCATACTGCAATGAACATGATTTTAGTCCTGAATCTATGATTAGGCTGAATGGTTCTGCTATCTTAGGTTCTGCAGGTCTTGATGTGGTCTACCCATGTGACTGTGTTCAACTATGGGTTGACTAGGCAGCTCTGCTTATCTTGGCTGGCATTTCTCCCATATCTTTTGGCTCAGCTAGATCAACTAGCAGCTGGCTGACTATCCTGTCTATTTTTCTGAGAGGTCAGTCAAGGCATGCCATCATGCAAAGGCACAGGAGCAAGAGACAAAATGAAAGCCTGAGAGGCCACTTGACATTTGGGCTTAGAACTGGCACAAGGTCATTTTTGCTATACTCTATTGGTTAACTCCATCACAAGGCCGCTCAAATACAAAAAGCAGGGTAACAGACTCAATTTGATGGGAGGTACAGTAATGTCACTTTGCAATGAGGATGGGTACAGGAAGACTGGTAGAGAACTGGGGCCATTTTGCAAACATTCTACCACAAATACTAAGTGAAAATACAGTGTAGTTCTTCCAATAGTTGTTATCACTCTGTATTCCTCAAAACTATTAAAACTCTAGTTTGGTCTTTTTCAGTTCTCCAATTCTTTGTACTCCCCTTTCTTAAATTTCTAGGCACTTAGCATTCATGCATTGTGCTAACTTATCTGAATCCCCCCTATTCAATCATCTCAGCAGAACCAACTATGATACCTCAAGAAAATTAATCATGTTATTTGAAACTCCACTATTCTCCTCATACCAATATTAACAATCAGGTAACATTCAATATTTGTTCTCCTACTCCCACTCAAGAAATAAAGAATTTCTATAGCAAAGTTTTGAAGATGACTAAATAGATCCAGTGTCATTTATAATACTATTTCAATTGGGCTTTCACTGCTATATCCTTTTATTCATCTCTTGATAACACCATTGTTTTATTCCCAAAGCAGCTCTTCCAAGACTTTTCTATATTCTTTAAATGCACCACAGCCCTTATGCTCAACAATAGGCCAATGTTCTAATTTACTGAGAAGACTAGTATCATGAAATATGTGCACCATGGTCTCAGCTTATAGCTGTCACCAAACTGTCTGATCTTCTTAAACTGTTCCTCTCCCATTATTTCTATGTTAGAGAAAGAGGGGTTTTCCTCATTTCTAATAAGGATTAACCTCTTTATTTCTTTCTCTGCCATTACACGTCCTGGAACTTACATCATCGTTTCTTTTCTTTTCCAGCAACTCTACTGAGAATGCTCCTAGATTAGAATCTATATTAGAATATGCTCATGTCTCTCTTATATTAAAATGCCAAACCAAAAACTTTCCTTTTCAGGCTCATCTGATGCCTTTCCCAGGGGTTTGTATCACTAATTTCAAATAATCATTCTGTGGATACAAATTTACTACTGTGTTTCTTAATCCCTTACTGGGTAACTTCTTCCTCCACCTCAAACCAAGAACTGAACCAAGGTTCTGTGACTTTCTGATGGTTCGTGAAGTGCTATTATTTGCTCTTTGTATGGTTTATCCTTGACATTTACTGCAGCTATCAATTTTCTCTTACTATATGGAAAATCTAAACATTCTTTCATTTGGTAAATCTTCTTATCTTGATTTTCTTTTAACTATGCCGCCTTTGTTTTTTCTCATCCTTCTTTATTGGTCTGTTTTCATTACTCCACACAAAATAAATAATAATAAATTTAGTAATATTTGCTGAACGCCTGCTTTCTACCAGACACTATACTACATGTTTTATATGCATGTCTTTTAACTTCAGACAAACCCTATGAGAGTATTGTAATAAATATTTCTATATTGCAGATATAAAATTTGAAATTCAGGCTAATTAATTTGGCTAAATTTGCACAGGTTTTATATGGTAACGGTTGGATTTAAACTGTCTACATTCAAAGACATTAATCTTAATTACCACTATATTAAGCCAAAGCATAACGTACATTTGTCTGTCAATATTTTCCCTTTATTTTGTTAACTTCACTTTTTCTTTTATGTCTCTACTATTTTTTGTAGTCAAGTGCCCGTATTAGGCACTCCAATCCTGACTCCTCACCTGTCCTGTAGTCTCCTAAGGTTACCTTCAATTAGCTGTAACTCATTTGTAACATACCCATTCTCTAGTCCTACGTCCATCTGTCTTCTTATCATATATCCCCTGTCAAACTGAGAATAAAAGAGATGAACCAGAATTTATTGAATGCCACACACCTTGCCATCATTCTCAGAAATAACGATAGTTACCATTTATCGTTTCATGTCTATGAGGTAATGTGAGAAGCATCCTCCACACAGTATCTTTTTTATTTTATTTTTTAATGTTTATTTATTTTTGAGAGAGAGAGAGAGAGAGAGAGAGAGAGAGAGAGAGAGAGAGAGAGAGAATCTGAAGCAGGCTCCAGGTTCCTACCTGTCAGCACGGAGCCTGATGTGGGACTCGAGCCCACAAACCATGAGTTCATGACCTGAGCCAAAGTGGGACACTTAACTGACTGAATCACTCAGGTGCCCCTGATATCTTATTTAACCCTCTAAAACATTTGAAAATAGGGGGCTCTTGGGTGGCTCAGTCAATTAAGTGTCGGGCTTGGGATCAGGTCATGATTTCATGGCTGGTGAGTTCAAGCCCTGCGTTGGGCTCTGTGCTGACAGCTGGGAGCCTGGAGCCTGCTTCAGATTCTCTGTCTTTCTCTGCCCCTACCCCACTCACACACACACACACACACACACACACACACACACACACACAGTCTCTCTCTCTCCCTCTCTCTCTCTCTCTCTCCCTCTCTCTCTCTCTCTCTCTCTCCCTCTCTCTCTCTCCCTCTCTCTCTCTCCCTCTCTCTCTCTCTAATACAAATAAACATTAAAAAATAAAAAAATAAAATAAAATAAACATTTGAAAATAGAAAGACCTATAGCACAGGACTTATGTTAATATGTGCCAACAGTAAATAAAAAGTAAAAATAACAATATTTTGCATTACTGTTGACAATATTTCATCTTATGCCTGATTTGCTTCATTAATACAGATTTCCCAAGTTGGGCCTGAAGCATTTGAATTTGCAGCCCTGACTTAATAAGTAAAAATTCTTATTTGATCTCTTTTTCTACTACATTTCTTCTGCCTGAATTCATCTCTCTCAAGCATCTTTGTCTTTTGATGTTTGAGTGCAACTTGAGAAAAACTAACAAAAATAAGAACTTATTGACTTGTTTCTAAAAATTGATTGTAAGGTAGGCTTATATGTTTTGTCAGGCTTTGGCGCTAGCTCTTTATGATTTTGGAGGCTCTGTATCCCACATGTGTGAGCTTCAGTGCTGCACTGGGTTCACAAATCGCCACAAGCATCAACCGCAAGTACATTCTTCATCATTCATATTCAGGGAGGAGGCTGTTTCCTGTCCTTACCATCAAATTGTATCCTGAATTACAACTGTGTTGAACCACTCTGATGCCCTCAGGCATGCCATTTATTGATTGACTTGGGTCCAGATTCCTTGAAGCAATTACCATGGCAAGAGATTTAAATTTATTCTGTCTCTTAGACAAATCAGGTCTACCCATGGATACCATAGCTGAGACAACCTAAAACCTTTTCATCTTTGCACAATGTATGAGGGTGTAATATACGACGTAATAATATAATGCTATTTTCTTTACGTTCCTGCATGGGTGAAACTCTAGCTTTTTTACAATTGCAACATAAGTTTCCCTAGCACAGAATCTTAAATATAGTAAATGTTCAACATATATGTGTGAGCAAATATTGAGGAGCTTGACAGTCTGGGAAGCCAAAAAAAATTTCAAATTTAATGATCTCTATCAAAGCAAGCACAGTTTAAGGTGCAGATACTATCTATATAGATGAGAGAGAGAAAGCTTATACATTAATTGCAAATTTATTCCTTTTAAAAAACTACACGTCTCTATAGCATATAGAGGTACACATTTGAATTGTCAAAGGATGTTACTTTTTCTCTATCCATCCCAAATTTAATGAAAAAAGCCATATTTCTCTAAATTATTTTTTTCCTAAGGAGGCATCAGAAATTCTATTAATAAAGTATTACATTTTTGCATAATGTTAAGAAGTAACATATTACTTTAAATCACAGAATTTAAATTTTCAGATGTTTTATTTTTCAGTCGTATGTGACATGACACAAAACAATCATTCTAACTATAGAATCTATTCTCTTGACAATAGGCTGCAAGCAATAGAATTATTAAATTGAGTTGAAAAATTCCATTGAGAGGTGGAATCTTCCTGTATTTTGGAATTCAAACTAAAAGTTTGAAAAAGTTTAAAAGTTATCTGTGTTACCCATATCAGAAATTTGTGACAAAATTCACAGAAGCAAAAAATTATATTAGTTTTTATACATCATAGTACAATAAAGTCTTTTAAGAAATATTTTCTAAAGGACTGAGTATTTGAGCACTACATATGAGAAAATAATTTCATTCTAAAGGATGTTTCATTCTAAAGGATTATGTTCCTGTGTAATTCTTCAGCTAAAATGGATGTTTAAGCCTCACCATCCAACTGCACCCTTGACAAAGCATTCAGTGATATGAAACTTTCTTCTTTAAAGTGGTAGTCTGTGTAATTTAATGGCAGGCTCAAAGGGAAAAACATCATGTAGCTCTTACCTGAATTTCTGAAGTGGTGCCTGTCACAAAAACTTCACAAATGTAAGCATGCTAAACAGGTTGTAATGATGATCTTCCTTTGGTAATGGCAGATCTTCAAAGAGCTATAGCTGAATTTTCTCTGTGCTCTGAGTTAAAAAAAAACAAAAAAACAAAAAATCCTGCCTAATCATTTGTTTAAAAAAATTCTAAAGTTTCTTTCCTATTTGCAAAATTTAAGCCCCTAAATTTAACTCTACTTATGTAAAATGAAAAAGGAAAGTTTACAGAATACAAAACTCACTTGGGCTAGGCCTTCTAAAAGTTGAACAAAGAAAAAGTTTGCAGAAAGCAGTTCAAGAAAGACATTACAGCTAGAGAAAGATTATTTAAATAATATGTTAGTTAGGGTATTTGCCTTACTTGAATCAGACACTCTTTAACTTAAAAAGAATACACTCTCTAAGTGTAGTCCACAGTCTTCTGGGAAGCTTCAACACCTTTTGGGGGTGGGGATTTTGGCATGTGTTAAAACAATTTTTATAATAATACCAAGACATTGTCATTTTCCTGTGCAGGCAGATGCAGTGATGGTGTAAAACCAACAGTGGGTAAAATTGCTGGTACCTTAGCATGAGTCGAGACAGTGACACCAAACTGTACTATCAGCCACAGCATTCTTCACTGCCACACACTTGCAGCAAAAATAACAAAATAATTTAAAGTTATTAATGTTACTAAATATTGACTTAAATGTACAACTCTTTCATATCCCACTGATAAAATGAGGCATACCCTTGAAGCATTTTTGCTGTGTGTTCAGGTGCTATGATTGTCTTCAGAAAAAGCACGTGTGTTTGAAATGAGAGCGGAACTAGCTTTTATTTATTTACTTACTTATTTTTATTTAAAAAAAAAAGTTTTGTTAACGTTTATTCATTTTTGAGAGAAAGAGAGAGACAGAGGGTGAGTGGGGGCGGGGAAGAAAGAAAGGGAGATGCAGGATCTGAAGCAGGCTCCAGGCTCTGAGCTGTCAGCACAGAGTCCAATGTGGAGTTCAAACCCATGAACCATGAGATCGTGACCTGAGTCTAAGTCGGAAGGCTACCCGACTGAGCCACCCAGGTGCCCCTTATTTATTATTTTAAATGAAACACCAAATTTACTTAAAAGAACACTTGACTGACAAACTATATGGTTACTCATACTGAGAATGTTGGCAAATGGCTCAAAAATGAATGAGGCAAGCTTGTCATTTTAACACATAGTTTTTGTTTACATAATAAAATTTGAGCTTAGAAGCAAAAATTAGAATTTTGGAAAACTCATATGAGTATGCCATAGGATTTTTTTCTTAATTTAAAATAAATGTATAAATTGACATTTAATATAATTCCATTTATATGAAATGTCCTGAAGATGCAAATCCGTGAAGACAGAATGATTAGGGGCTGCCAGTGGCTGGGGGAAGAGAATGGTGACTGGTAATTGCTTTGGAGTTTCTTTATGAAATGATGAAAATGTTAAGTAGAATTTAATAGTGTTAATGTTTACACAACCTTGTGAATAGACTAAAAAACACTGAAGTTTATACTATTTTTTTTAAGATTTTTTTTTTTAACGTTTATTTATTTTTGAGACAGAGAGAGACAGAGCATGAACGGGGGAGGGTCAGAGAGAGAGAGAGACACAGAATCGGAAGCAGGCTCCAGGCTCTGAGCCATCAGCCCAGAGCCCGATGCGGGGCTTGAACTCATGGACCATGAGATCGTGACCTGAGCTGAAGTCGGATGCTCAACCAACTGACTGAGCCAACCAGGCGCCCCAAAGTTTATACTATTTAAAGAGGAGAACTTTATAGTATGTTAATGATATCTCATTTTTAAAAATTAACATTTAAATACTGCTCAGTTTGATTTTCTAAAGCAGTGAATATCCATACAGTCCATATGACTATTGTTTTGGGGTTCTCAGTAATCTGAAGAGTGTAACAATACCCTGAGGCCAAAAAGTTTGAGAAATACTGGTGGAGGCTACATAAACAATCAGGCATTTAAATAATGATACTTATAACAACGATAATAATTATTATTAGGAACTGGGAATTATCTGGAGGTTGACAATTACCTCTAGCTTTCACTCATGGCTGAACAATTTATTTTATGGGTATTCACACTAACGTTGGCAATCTACTGTATTATCTCTGCAAATGAGTGGCCAACTGTCATTTTACTCTCTAAATCTGACTGCAGAAGAAACCAAGCTCGTTGGTTTGTTCATTACAATTAATCCTAAGGTTGATTCTTTCACACCAGGCTACCTCATGTGTTGTTTTTGGAACAAGTATCCATCTCTGGATCTTTACACAGTAGTCATATGGTATAAAGAAAAGCTTGGTATACAGGGATACAGTAGTTCTATAAGCACCAGGTTAAACTAATAAGATAAATCATTTGGGACATGTACACAACTGACCCATCTTTTACTTCCAGCCACAAAGGTGAGGATTATTTAAAGGACTGTATCTAGTTTTATAAACTTGGAGTATAAGGGTGAAGGACAAACATAAAGTGACATTAATATTAGTTAGGTTGAGAAATTTTCTCCACCTTCCATACTAAATGGTTTAGAATTTGTTCTTCAAGTATTGAGTCAGCAGTTATTAAAATCTACTAATATGTTTTATAAGTGTGTCCCCTAGTAAAAATCTAGTGATTACTATGAACATTTCTTACCTTCTTATCTGCCTTTGTAAATAACTGTCTATATCTGGTTTGTTATTAAATAGTAACTGTATTAATTGGAGATGGATTTATAGGTATTTAGGAAAAAAAGAACTTTGTAGATATGATTAAGAAACTTTAGATGGTACAATTATTCTGGATTATCTAAGTGGGTCCAATCAAATCACCTCTTCTGGCGTAGTCAGAGTAAGATGTAATACTGAAGAGTCAGAGAGATACAAAGGGATGGCCTTGAAGATAGAGGAAGGGGGTTCCACCCCTGGAAGTATGGATGGCATCTATCAACTAGAAAAGACAAGGAAACAGATTTCCCTCTAGAGACTCCATAAAGGAATGCACCCCTGAAAACAACTTGATTTTATTCAAGTAAAACCCATATCCTACTTGTAGCCTACAGAAATGTAAGGTAATAAATTTACGTTGCTTTAAGACACCAAGTATGCGTATTACCAAATTTGTGGTAATTTGTCACAGTGACAATAGAAAACTATAATACCAGCAATCACATTCATATAAATGAAGAGATTGATAAAGGATATGGGAAACTGAACCTGGGGAATGGAGTTTGAACAAAAAAACGAGTGAGAATTTCTTCATTATCATTATAGAATTGTAGCAGAGTGGAAGAATGATATTTTTGCATTGTGTTCTAAAGTTTATTTTAACTGCAAAACAGATTTTGCAAAGAATAATGATTTCAGATACATATCTTTCTACAATAATCTGCTCTCTGTTTTCAGAACTAAATTAATGTATTCATAGTCAGCAGGTTAATGACAAGCATAGCTTACACATAAGAAACCGTTTACCTAAGCAATCTAACATGTAATTTCTTCTTACAAACATTCATTTTCTTGAAATTATTAGCCATTAGTCCTGAGAGTTATTAAGATTAAACTTTCATAATTACAGAAAAGTTATTTGTATCAAAGACAAAATATAAAGTAAGTAAGTTAGATTTACCTTCTATTTTATAGTAACAGTTATGTAAATATTTGTTAACTATCCTCCTTATCTTTCATTTTGTGCGTGTGTGTCTATATATATGTATTATATTATGTATCATATATCATACTGTGTATATATATATGTGTGTGTGTATATGTATATATGTATATATATGTGTGTGTGTGTATATGTATATATGTATATATATGTGTGTGTGTATATATATATATACATATATATGTATACATATATATGTATATGTATGTGTATATATATATATATATATATAAAGGATTAACAGTGCTTCACATTTCCAAAAGTAAACTTTCTATGTGAAATTTCTTTCATACATTTCTGCTATTTTTTAGACTTGTACCCTCTGAGTTCAATAATAATTTAATAAGTATATATATATATGTATACATGTGTATTTGTGTGTATACTGTATACACATATATGTTAAAAGTTGTAATTAACATAACTAAACTGGAGAAATATAGTTTGAAGCATATCTTTTGACATTATAAGTAGCACTAGCAATAATACTAATAGAAAAATATAAATTATATATCAAGTGTACATATATCCCTATGTAGTAGAAAAACTAATAACTCAAATTTTAAAAAATAAAATGCGAAGAAAATAACAGGACAGAAAGTATGTTACATAATACATATAACAAAGGAAATATCAAGGAATTATTAAATCCTAGAGGGAACATAGGCAGTAGCCTCTTTGACATTGGCCGTAGGAACTTCTTACTAGACATGTCTCCTGAAGAGAGGGGAACAGAAGAAGAAATAAGCTACTGGAACCTTCATCAAGATGAAAAGTTTCTGCACAATGAAGGAAACAATCAACAAAACTAAAAGACACCTTTGGAATGGGAGAAGATATTTACAAACGACAAATCTGATCAAGGGTTAGTATCTAAAATATATAAAGAACTTATCAAACTCAAAACCCAAAAAATAAATAATCCAAATAATAAATGGGCAGAAGATATGAACAGACATGTTTCCAAAGAAGACATCCAGATGGCTGACAGACACTTGAAAATATGTTCAACATCACTCATCATCAGGGAAATACAAATCAAAACCACAATGAGATACCACCTCATACCTGTCAGGATGGCTAAAATGAACAACACAGGAACAACAGGTGTCGGTGAGAATGCAGAGAAAGGGGAACCCTCTTGCACTGTTGGTGGGAATGCAAACTGGTGTAGCACTCTGGAAAATAGTAACTTGAAAAGTTAACTTAATAGTAACTTAAAAAGTTAAAAATAGAACTACCCTATGATTCAGTAATTGCATTACTGGGTATTTATCTAAAGGATACATAAATACTGATTCAAAGGGATACATGCACCCTGATGTTAAGAGCAGCATTATCAACAATAGCCAAATTATGAAAAGAGCCCAAATTTCCATGAACTGTGATTGGACAAAGAATATGTGGTATATGGTATATATATATATACATATAATGGAATATTAGTCATCCATAAGAAATAATGAAATCTTGCCATTTGCAATCATTGATGGAGCTGGAGTATATTATGCTAAGCAAAATAAATCAGTCAGAGAAAAATACTATATGATTTCATTCATATGTGGAATTTAAGAAACAAAACAAATGAATACAGGGGGAAAAAAGAGAAAGAGCCAAACCAATAAGCTGACTCTTAATTATAGGGAACAAACTGAGGGTTGCTGGAGGGAATGTGGGCGGGGGATAAGCTAAATGTGGGATGGGTATGAAGGAGGGCAATTGTTGGAATGAGCACTGGGTGTTATATGTAAGTGACAAATTACTAAATCCTACACTTGAAATTAGTATTACACTGTATGTTAACTAACTGGAATTTAAATAAAAATTTAGAAGGAATAAAGGAAATTATTATAATTAGAATTCATAAAAACTGATGAAAATTTTAAATACATTTATTTCAACACTAATCATGTGTTAAACATTTATTCATAAAGAACACATAGTTTGAAATTAGCCCCAAATCGACACCCAAACATGTACCTATAAGAGACATGTGTGAAACAGTCTATTTCGCAGACATCTTTGAATTAATCTATATATTAAACTAAAACTTTTTAAAGCATCTTTAAGTTTTATTACAAGGTAGGAAATTGTAATTGCTTTTCGATATATCACAATATTTGGAAGGATATGAGTACATGCTACAGAAAAACCTATTTTGTCTTTGGCAAATAATAATAAATAATTTGAACTCTTATTTCTAATTCAGAACTTTCTGATAATATAGAATGGGTTATGATTAATTCTTGCTCATAATGTGGAGTCACTTGGAGGCATCATAGGCTCAGAAGATCGCATGCCTGCATTATTTTAAGGTTCTTTATTTAGTATAGTTGGTGGCTACAGGAAGAATTAAATTTGGGTCTTGTTGCAAACTCAATGGAATTTATAAAAGAATAGATTATGAGATTTTAAATTATCATAAAAATGGTTATTACTTAAGAGGGTAGTAAGGCAGTTTATTACCCGTTACCACCTTCTCTAGATATAAGTCCTAAGGTGCTAAAATGAAAGCCAGAATTGCATAATAAATAAAATAGCAGATTTAACTTGCATCTGAAAAATAATTTTGGGGATATTTTCTCTTTCCTATCCAATAGGAAAAGAAATTAAGTAGCTGATTATGTCTAGACATTTTTCCAATACCCTTGTCCATAGGCTACTGTGGTAGATTGACCAATGGAACTCTAAAGGTGTCCACTTCCTAATGCCTGCAACTTAATCCCTGTCTATGTCACTTCTGTATGGAAAAAAGGACTTTGTAGATGTGACTCAATTAATGATTTTGAGATGAGGATATTATTCTACATTATCCTAGTAGGACCAATGTGATTGCAAGACTTCTTGTAAGAGGGATTAAAGAGGAGTCAGAGAGAGAGTAGTAAACATGAGGACAGAACCAAGAGTTGGAAGTGATAAGAAAAAGGGTCCAAGGAATGTAGGTGGCCTATAAGGTGAAAAAGGCAAAGAAAAGGATTCTCCCTCCAGAAACTCCAAAAGGAACCAGCCCTGTTGAAGCCTTGACTTTAGCCCAGTGAGACTGGTTTTAGAATTATAACCTACAGGGACAGCTGGGTGGCTCAGTCAATTAAATGTCTGACTCTTGGTTTCAGCTCAGGTCATGATCTATTGGTTCATGAGTTTGAGCTTAGTATCAGGCTCAGACAGTGTGGAGCCTGTTTGGGATCTTTTCTCTCTCTCTCTCTCTCTCTCTCTCTCTCTCTGCCCCTCCCCAGTGCACACGTTCTCACACACTCTCTCTCTCACAAAAAAAAAAAAAAAAGTGCATAAAGTTTATAAAGACCAAGATATAGTTTATGACTATGCTAACTGTGCTAATTGTCACCAAAAATGTAGTAAATCTTTATTAAGAACTGTTATCAACTATCTTTGGGGATTAATATTCTAACGTTATTACCTGGAGCAATGACATAAAACCAGTAGCAGTAGCAGGATAATATAAACAACTCTGTATCCAAAAGGAATGAGAAAGAAGGAAAAAGAGAGAGAGAGAGAAGGAGGGGGAGAGGGATTAGAAAGAAAGAAGGTAGGAAAATTTAGGATGTATTATTGAAATGTCAAAATGGATTAAAAAAATGTAAAGTTTCTATGCAGGTAATGTGGAAAGCAAGCCTAAGTAATAAAATTGGTCTCAAAAAAATAAGTCAAGGAGATCTCAGAATGTATATTGAGAAATTACCTCACAACATGGGCAATGAGCCATTCAAACATAATTCAGTCTGATAAAAGAAAGGAGGTTAAAAAATAGCATATTAACCACAAGATGGAGAAAGGAGAAAGATTTTACCCTTGTTTGTTGCATCTTGTTCTACATTTTGAGAAGCATACTGTGAAAACCCATTCATTCTCTAAATCATTTATATTCCAAGTTCAGTCAATCTGCCTACACAATGACATGTGTGTGCTGACTGGGCTGGACCTTGTATTAGTTGGTGGAAATTGCAAATACTCATCAGCTAGATATAAAAAAATCATTATTTTCTCATTATGATCTCAACCACTACCTCCCATACTCAGTCGCCCAGATTTTTGTGAGGATTTTTCTACTTGTCTTATGCATTTCTTTTCTGAGGCATGGAATCACAATTTCCATTGTCTCTTTTGGATCTAATTGATGCATGCTAATATAGTATTGGTTAGCCAATCTATTCTTTATACCTATATAAATATACATTTTATACTAATATATCTACATAAATATGGTCATTGATAAGGTGTTTGATTCTTTTTAAATTACTTGGAAAAATGAGGATAGCGCTCATAAAGTTAATTTTAATAGCAAAGGAAACTCAGGGATGTAGGGAGACTTGTTTTAAATTAAATTTCTTTGAATCCAATAAAAAAAGAACCAGAAGAAACATTTTCTGTCTCTTTAAGCAATGTTAATGTACCCTGAAGTATTTATTCAAACTTTAAGATTTTAAAAATAAAGATGGAGGAATCTAGAAGATAATCTTGAAAACAACTTGGCAGGAAGCTATGTCACTTGTATGATAAAGGAAGATTACAGAGTTCCTAGAATCACTCAGTTATCATTTAAAATAACTTTATGAAATGAGGAGAGGAGGAAATCAGAAGGTGGCAGTATAAGAGGACGCTGAGCTCACCTCGTCATGCTGATCACTTAGATTCCACCCACATCTGCCTAAATAACCTAGAAAAATGCCAGAGACTAGCAGAAGGGACTCTCCAGAGCCAAGCATAGACAAGAGGCCCACGGAAGAGGGTAGGAAGGGCAGAGGGGCAGTGTGTGCTACAAGGACTTGTGGGAGGGAGCCAGGATGGTGGAGGGGCAGCCCACCAGGCAAGGCAGAGCCCCTGAAGTCTGGCTTGCAAAAGTGGAGGGGCCAGACACCGTGAGTTCTGACAGCCTGCAGGATTTAACATCTGGAATGTTAAAAGTCAACAGCTCTGCTCTCGAAGAGTGGGGAGGGTGAGAGGGCACTAGGAGGGAGAGTTGTTGAGTCCCAGAAGACAGAACTCAGCTCCTCGGGGGAACAAAGGCACTGGATAGCTGCATCTCCTTCTCCTATCCCCCAGCCAAAATTCCAAAGGGAACCAGTTCCTGTCACTGAACTTGCCTGCACCACACAAACACCCAATGCTGTGCTTCAGTGGATCCATCCTTCCAACAAGCCTGCCTCCCTCCCAGTGCTTCAGGGCCCCTCCTGCAGGGGACCACCAATAGCAAAGCGAGCTAAGCCTGCCCCTCCCACCCCTGTGCACCTTGCGGATCCACACTGGCTAATATGCCCTTGGCCAGATCCCACCAAAGCAGCACCATAAACCTGGCAGTGTGTAACCAGCCCAGACAGGGGCCACACCACTCCACAGTGAGTCCTGCCCCTGGGAGAAGGGAAGTTAAGGTACATACCAGTCTGACTGTGGCCCCATAAGTGGGCTGAGGGCAGACACTGGGTCTGACTGTGGCCCCGCCCACCGAGACAAGTTTCTCCCCACAGCACAGGGGAAGTGCCCTGCAGTAGGAGCTACCACAGGTACTACCCAAAATAATGAAACAGAAGAATTCTCCTCAAAAGAAACTCCAGGAAGTAGCGACAGCTAATGAATTGATCAAAACCAATTTAAGCAATAAAATGGAATAAGAATTTAGATAATAGTCATAAAATTAATCGCTGGACTTGAGAAAAGCATAGAGGACAGCAGAGAATCTATTGCTACAGAGATCAAGGGACTAAGAAATAGTCATGAGGAGCTAAAACATGCTACAAACGCGGTGCAAAATAAAATGGAGGCGGCCATAGCACAGATCAAAGAGGCAGAGAGAATAGGTGAGATAAAAGATAAAAGAAGATTATTTTAGAAGATAAAATTATGGAAAAAGAGGAAGCTGAGAAAAAGAAAGATTAAAAAAAAATGTAGGATTATGAGGGGATAATTAGTGAACTAAGTGATGCAATCAAATGGAATAATATCCATATAATAGGAATTCCAGAAGAAGAAGAGAAAGAGAAAGGGGCTGAAGGTGTACTTAAACAAATCATAGCTGAGAACTTCCCTGATCTGGGGAAGGAAACAGGCATTGAAATCCAAGAGGCACAGAAAACTCCCTTCAGACGTATCTTGAATCGATCTTCTGCACAACATATCATAGTGAAACTGGCAAAATACAAGGATAAAGAGAAAATTCTGAAAGCAGCTAGAGATAAATGGGCCCTAACTTACAAAGGTAGACCTATAAGAGTAGTGGCAGACCTATCTACTGAAATTTGGCAGGCCAGAAAGGAATGGCAGGAAATCTTCAATGGGGTGAACAGAAAAAACATGCAGCCGAGAATCCTTTATCCAGCAAGTCTGTCATTCAGAATAGAAGGAGAGATCAAGGTTTTCCCAAACAAACAAACAAACAAACAAACACTGAAGGAATTCATCACCACCAAACCAGCCCTACAAGAGATCCTAAGGGGGACTCTGTGAATGAAATGTTGCAAGGACCACAAAGTATCAGAGACATCACTACAAGCATGAAACCTACAAACATCACAATGACTCTGTACCCATATCTTTCTTTTTTTTAAATTTTTTTTCAACGTTTATTTATTTTTGGGACAGAGAGAGACAGAGCACGAACAGGGGAGGGGCAGAGAGAGAGGGAGACACAGAATCGGAAACAGGCTCCAGGCTCTGAGCCATCAGCCCAGAGCCTGACGCGGGGCTCGAACTCACGGACCGCGAGATCGTGACCTGGCTGAAGTCGGACGCTTAACCGACTGCGCCACCCAGGCGCCCCGTACCCATATCTTTCAATAACAACGAATGTAAATTGTCTAAATGCTCCAACCAAAAGACATAGGGTATCAGAATGGATAAAAAAAACAAGACCCATCTATTTTCTGTCTACTAGAAACACATTTTAGACCTAAGGACACCTTCAAATCGAAAGTCAGGCAATGGAGAACTATCTATCATGCTACTGGAAGTCAAAAGAAAGCTGGAGTAGCAATACTTATATCAAACTAGACTTTAAATTAAAGGCTGTAACAAGAGATGAAGAAGGGCATTATATAATAATTACAGGGTCTATCCATCAGGAAGAATTAACAATAATAAATGTCTATGCACCGAATACGGGAGCCCCCAAATATATAAAATAATTAATCACAAACATAAGCAACCTTATTGATAAGAATGTGTAATTATAGGGGAGTTTAATACCCCACTTACAACAATGGATAGATCATCTAGACACAGGATCAATAAAGAAACAGGGTCCCGAATGATACATTGGATCAGATGGACTTGACAGATATATTTAGAACTCTGCATCCCAAAGTAACAGAATATACTTGCTTCTCGAGTGCACGTGGAACATTCTCCAAGATAGATCACACACTGGGTCACAGAACAGCCCTTCATAAGCATACAAGAATTGAGATTATACTGTGCACACTTTCAGACCACAATGCTATGAAACTTGAAATCAACCACAGGAAAAAGTCAGGAAAACTTCAAAAAAATGGAGGTTAAAGAACACCCTACTAAAGAATGAATGGGTCAACCAGGCAATTAGAGAAGTAATTTAAAAATATATGGAAACAAATGAAAATGAAAATAAAACAATCCACACGCTTTGGGATGCAGCGAAGGCAATTCTGAGAGGAAAATACATTGCAATCCAGGCCTATCTCAAGAAACAAGAAAAATCCCAAATACAAAATCTAACAGCACACCTAAAGGAAACAGAAGCAGAACAGCAAAGACACCCCAAAACCAGCAGTAGAAAAGAAATAATAAAGATCAGATCAGAAATAAACAATATAGAATCTAAAAAAACTGGGGAGCAGATCAATGAAAGCAAGAGTTGGTTTTTTGAAAGAATAAACAAAATTGACAAACCTCTAGTCAGGCTTCTCAAAAAGAAAAGGGAGATGACCCAAATAGAGAAAATAATGAATGAAAATGGAATTATTACAACCAATCCCTCAGAAATACAAGCAATTATCAGGGAATACTATGAAAAATTATATGCCAACAAACTGGACAACCTGGAAGAAATGGAGAAATTCCTAAGCACCTACACACTTCCAAAACTCAAACAGGAAGAAGTAGAAAACTTGAACAGACCTATAACCAGCAAAGAAATTGAATTAGTTATCAAAAATCTCCCAACAAATAAGAGTCCAACAAATAAGAGTCCAAAAGACTTGTTTGGCTTTTCTGGGGAATTCTACCAGACATTGAAAGCAGAGATAATACCTATCCTTCTCAAGCTGTTCCAAAAAATAGGGAAGGAAAACTTCCAGATTCATTCTATGAAGCCAGCATTCCTTTGATTCCCAAACCAGACAGAGACCCAGCAAAAAAAGGGAACTACAGGCCAATATCCCTGATGAATATGGATGCAAAAATTCTCAACAAGCTACTAGCAAATCAAACTCAACAGCATATAAAAAGAATTATTCACCAGGATCAAGTGGGATTCATTCCTGGGCTGCAGGGCTGGTTCAGCATTGGCAAATCAATCAATGTGATACACCACATTAATAAAAGAAAAGATAAGAACCATATGATCCTGTCAAGCGATGCAAGAAAAGCATTTGACAAAATTCATCATCCTTTCTTAATAAAAACCCTCGAGAAAGTCGGGATAGAAGGAACATACTTAAACATCATAAAAGCCATTTATGAAAAGCCCACAGCTAACATTATCCTCAATGGGGAAAAACTGAGGGCTTCTTCCCTGAGATCAGGAAGACGACAGGGATGTCCACTCTCACTGCTGTTAACATAGTGTTGGAAGTTCTAGCATCAGCAATCAGACAACAAAAGGAAGTCAAAGGCATCAAAATTGGAAAATATGAAGTTAAGCTTTCACTTTTTGCAGATTACATAATATTATACATGGAAAATCCGACAGACTCCACCAAAAGTCTGCTAGAACTGATACATGAATTCAGCAAAGTTGCAGGATACAAAATCAATGTACAGAAATCAGTTGCATTCTTATACACTAATAATGAAGCAACAGAGAGACAAATAAACAAACTGATCCCATTCACAACTGCACGAAGAATCATAAAATACCTAGGAATAAACCCAATCAAAGATGTAAAAGATCTGTATGCTGAAAACTGTAGAAAGCTTATGAAGGAAATTGAAGAAGATACAAAGAAATGGAAAAACATTCCATGCTCATGGACTGAAAGAATAAATATTGTTAAAATGTCAATACTACCCAAAGAAATCTACACATTCAATGCAATCCCAATCAAAATTGCACGAGCATTCTTCTCGAAGCTAGAACAAGCAATCCTAAAATTTGTATGGAACCACAAAAGACCCTGAATAGCCAAAGCAATATTGAAGAAGATGACCAAAGCGGGAAGCATCACAATTCCAGACTCTAGCCTCTACTACAAAGCTGCAATCATCAAGACAGTGTGTTATTGGCACAAAAACAGACACATAGACCAATGCAATAGAATAGAGACTCCAGAATTGGACCCACAAAAGTATGGCCAACTAATCTTTGACAAAGCAGGAAAGAATATCCAATGGAAAAAAAAAAAGTCTCTTTAACAAATAGTGCTGGGAGAACTGGACAGCAACATGCAAAAGAATGAAACTAGACCACTTTCTTACACCATTCACAAAAATAAACTCAAAATGGATGAAGGACCTGAATGTGACACAGGAAGCCATCAAAACCCTAGATGAGAAGGCAGACAAAAACCTCTCTGACCTCAGCCACAGCAATTTCTTACTTGACACATCTCCAAAGGCAAGGGAATTAATAGCAAAAATGAACTATCGGGACCTCATGAAGATAAAAAGCTTCTGCACTGCAAATGAAACAATCAACAAAACTAAAAGGCAACTGACGGAATGGGAAAAGATATTTGCAAATGACATATCGGACAAAGGGCTAGTATCCAAAATCTAGCAAGAACTCATCAAACTTCACACCTGAAAAACAAATAATCCAGTGAAGAAATGGGCAGAAGACATGAATAGACATTTCTCTAAAGAAGATATCCAGATGGCCAGCAGGCATATGCAAAGATGCTCAATGTCACTCCTCATCAGGGAAATACAAATGAAAACCACACTGAGATATCACCTCATGCCTGTTAGAGTGGCTAAAATAAACAAATCAGGAACTATAGATGCTGGAGAGGATGTGGAGAAACAGGAACCGTCTTGCACTATTGGTGGGAATGCAAACTGGTGCAGCCACTCTGGAAAACAGTGTGGAGGTTCCTCAAAAAATTAAAACTAGATCTACCCTATGACCTGGCAACAGCACTGTTAGGAATTTACCCAAGGGATACAGGAGTGCTGATGCATAGGGGCACTTGTACCCCAATGTTTATAGCAGCACTTTTAACAGTAGCCAAATTATGGAGCGCCTAAATGTCCATCAACTGATGAATGGATAAAGAAATTGTGGTTTATATACATAATGGAATACTACATGGCAATGAGAAAGAATGAAATATGGCCATTTGTAGCAATGTGGATGGAACTGAAGAGTGTTATGCTAAGTGAAAAAAGTCAAATAGAGAAAGACAGATACCATAAGTTTTCACTCTTATGTGGATCCTGAGAAACTTAACAGAAGACCATGGGGGAGGGGAAGGGGAAAAAACAAAAGCTAGAGAGGGTGGGAGGCAAACCATAAGAGACTCTTAAAAACTGAGAATAAACTAAGGGTTGATGGGGAGTGGGAGGGAGGGGAAAGTCAGTGATGGGCATTGAGGAGGGCACCTGTTGGGATGAGCACTGGGTGTTGTATGGAAACCAATTTATCAATAAATTTCATATTAAAATAAATTAATTAACTTAATAAATAAATTTATGACTCTTCTTTCTTTGCCCACAGGAAGACAGTAATAATTATCTCTAATTTCACTTATTTGAAAATATATTTCTTGCCATTTTTTTCTGAAGGACTATGAATATACCTGGCATATTCATTGTCACAAGGGCAACAAACTTCTATCAGTATATGTTTTTTTTAATGTCACTATTTTCTCTGTCACCATTTTTCTCTCTGAATATTTGTGGATCCCAAAGAATCACGTCTATTACACTTGTATTGTATAGCGACCACCACAGATTTTTCCATCAGATCTAAATATAGAGCAGCACTAAATGTAGGAAGAGGAGAAGCTGAGAACAATAATAAATTCAATAAAGGGCTTTAATAATGAATGTCATTTATTGTGGAAGTCTTCACAGTACCCAATAAATGTGTTTACATGTAGAAAGTACTCAATAAAGATTGTTGAATGAGTGAATAAAGGATAATACATTCAATAGAAACTAATTAGAATGATTTTTTTGTGGCAAAACATAGATTGCAATATAGGTATATTGTATTTAAATACTCATTTACCATGTGCTTTGATATATATTCTAGGGTAAAATCAGAATATATTAATCTTCAAATATCATGGAATTCAGGGTATCATAGATAAAATAGCCAATTTGTTTTATTTTTATTCTATTCTATTCTATTCTATTCTATTCTATTCTATTCTATTCTATTCTATTCTATTCTATTCTATTCTATTCTTTATTCAGTTTTGAGAGAGAGATAGACAGAGCATAAGTGGGGGTGGAGCAGAGAGAGAGGAAGATACAGAATCTGCAGCAGGCTCTAGGCTCTGAGCTGTCAGCACAGAGCCTGACACAAGGCTCAAATTCACGAAACGTGAGATCAGACCCAAAGTCATACACTTAACCAACTGAGTCACCCAGGCACCCCATAATAGCCAATTTTATTAATTTAAGAAAGAGGAGAAACTAAATTGTACTGGTGAAAGAACCACATAAGTCTGCTTTGTCAGGTGCACATTTCACTACTGGATGATTTGTCAAATATACACGTATATATGTAAAATATTTATTTATTTTTATTTTTTCAATATTTATTCATTTTTTGAGAGCCAGAGAGAGAACATTGCATGAGTAGGGAAGGGGCAGAGAGAGAGAGGGAGACACAGAATCCAAAGTAGGCTCCAGGCTCTGAGTTGTCAGCACAGAGCCCTATGTGGGGCTCAAACTCACAAACTGCAAGATCATAACCTGAGCCGAAGTCCGATGTTTAACGGATTGAACCACCCAGGCGCCCCAGATATATTTTTCATCTAGTTCATAATAGGCATTGCAAAATACACACACATACACGTATACACATGGTGAATGTCATAAAGGAGAACTGAAGCAATAGTTTTGGTGTGTTTTGTTTTGCAAGTTCTTCTTTAGTAAAAAATATAAGCTTATTACGAATATAGCAAGTCTATTAAAACAGGAATTAGTGAGACTGGATCAAGAAGTAATGCTCAAAAAAAATAAAAAAAAAATAAACCTTAGAATTCTGTCTTGGCAAATAAATCAAAAAGGTTGAAATTTTAAAAAGGAGTTGCTGCTGAAAAGTGGACTGAAAATTCAGACAGATGAAAAGTTGTAAATCATCTATCACAGACTATCAGGGGAAAACTAGAGAAAAAATAATATGTAGGGGCTTCTTCCAAATGGTCAATTACTTCTAAGATAATAAACTGGAAAGTGCAGTTCCATTGATAACTGAAAAAAAAAATCCCAACAAAACTATATGAACTTGATTGGGCAAGGAAACACAGACATTATTTAAAAGACCATACTATAAGAAGTATATATTTTAAAATAAGAAGTATACTATAAGAAGTATATTTAAAAGACCATACTATAAGAAATATATTCCTTTTACTCAATAAATGTCTGAGTAAAAGGAATTTCAATTTATAAAAAGAATAGCAATGCGGATATTTTCTTTTTAAAAAACTTTTTTGTGCACACATTTATTTCCTGTTCTACTTATTTGTTTACTGTTTGTTCCTTTTTTTAATACAGAAATGGTGTTTATTAAAATAAACTTTTTTATTTAAATAAATATATTTATGTTATACAGGACCAACTTCAGCTCAGGTCATGATTTCACAGTTCCTGAGTTCGAGCCCCATGTCAGGTTCTACGCTGACATCTCGGAGCCTGGAGCCTGCTTCAGATTCTGTGTCTCCCTGTTTCTCCTCCCCTCCCCCACTTGCATGCATGCGCTCTCTCTCTCTCTCTCTCTCTCTCTCTCTCTCTCTCTCTCTCAAATAAGCATTAAAACAATTATAATAGTACTTACCTGATGTAAATATCTGTAAGAGATGGCACATTTTCAGTAAATGGCATAAAATCATTATATAAATCATCATATGATGGGAACACTGGTCCTCCCATAATTGAAGTAGAGAATGGGGACCCCTGATTTCTAGGCAGAGGCCATATGAATCAAGACGGTGATCACACATTTGCTGTTGCTGAACCAGTTGTCTGTCCTTCTAGGAAGAGGCTTGATAAAATTGTCCTAGAAGATACTAGCTCCCTAATTGAAGGGAGAAAAACTGATGTCCCTATCAAAGCCATAGGAGATAATCTGGACCACATGATCCCCAAAGGTGTCCATCAATGCATGATTACTTTTTAGGACTAAATAAACTTCTTATGGAAACATTAGCATTAAGTCTTTTGATGTTGATGAAGACATGATTGACAGAAATTCTAAGTTTTCAAAAGTCACTACCACAAACAATATTTTATGTGGTCTTATGACAGCAACATTGACATGAATATATAAAATATCATATTCACTGGTCTAAATAATTAATATGTCCTTAGAAAGTAAAATTATGTCACTATAAATAAATTCATCTTAATTTTCTACAATTCAGTTGCATTTCTTCAGTGCTCACTAGGTACAACAACTCATGCAAGATAAGGTAGACCAAAGAGATGAAAACCATGAATCCAAGGTTAAAGGCAATTAAATTACATTTACACAAATAATAATAATAATAATATACAGTTCTAGTTGTGAGAGTCTTTGTTTATTCATCTTTAATTCAAACACTAAAACTAGAAACTTTCCAGGATTCTATATGAGTAAATACTAAAGTAAATATGAAGTAAACTTGGAAAAAAAAAATTAGGGATGCAATCTTTTTCATACTTTTCCAGTCATTTAAATAATGTAATTTTGAATACAATTGCCAGATCTTCTAATGATTTTTTAAAAATGGAACATTCACAAAATAGATTTAAAAGTTTTTGAGATTTTTTGATATGTTCCATAACAAGTCACACTTTAATTCTAATGTATGCATTCTAGAACAATGAGTATCATTGATTTATCTTTAGTGTCGATGAGACTTATTTCAATGACTGCATAATTTATGATATCAGGTGTAACAAAATATTGCTAGGTTATGTTTCTACCTTACATTTAAAACAATGTACAAATGTCCAGTTTTTTTCCAAATAAGTGTTTTCATAAAATTACCCTTTGATTTATATTGGTTTTCAAAGGCTATACGGATTATTCCTTTTCTTTTTTCTACTGATTTTTTCCACTTATTCATCCCTTTTATCACTATTTGCTTCATTTTCTTATTGTCCAGGCACCATTTTTGCAATGCTACTGTCTTTGCTAAATTTAATTTTCACCTCACATAGGATTTTTTTTTCACTTAATGTAACCAGAGCCTCTTGACACTTATCCTTTTTATCAGAGTCCTTTCATTATTTGCTACAGGTAGGCTCTCCCATTCCCTTTTTCTCTTCCTCTCTACTGCTAATGGGAGAATAGTACCACATGTATTTATATGCCACCTTCCTGCTCCTTATAACATTCTGAAGAGCATCTAACACTCACTTGTAGTTGCAGAAAAGGGCTTGGACAAAGAAAGGGGAAAAGCCTACCGCTTCTGGCCTTAGCAGGATTGTAAAATCATTGCTAAAACGAGAAGCCAGCTGTTGCCATGGCATTTTGCCTAGCATAGTTGAATCAGGTCACTTCTTTCCTGAATGGAGAATACTGGCATCTTATTACCACAGGTACAAGAGGTCACATAAGTCTCATGCACTAATAATGTCTATGAACTACTTGAATGAAATCATGGTCACTCACCAAGAATCGGACATCTGATTTCTGCTCTGCCTCTGTCAGTGAAAACTTGCATAAATCAGAGCAATTAGTCTGATTCTGTTTTGTTTTAACCAATGGTAATCAAGGTTAATGATAACCTATTTCAAATGGTTTTCAGGCACTTTATTTACCATTTAAACCTGAACCTTATGTTAGCAGTACTATGCACTGAAAATTACAATATTGAAGTTTGTTAGATAAGCCAAAAAAAAAAAAAAAATCCAAGAGACATTTAAAATTCTTGAGAATTTTCTAAATAATATTGTCATCAAGCTTTATAAAAGACAGTCACTGAATTAAGTACAGCTCAAATTACTTGTGTAATTTATTTTTGTGATAAAAATGAACAAGTAAATTCTCAAGGTTATTAAGTGACATATGATCTACTGCCAAAGAAATATTTAGGGGCTTATGAAGATATTGATAATAATAAAGAGTTTTAGGTTTGAAAGATTATGTCACCATCTGGGCAATAAATACCATGGGGAAATGAGACCTGCTTATTCACTATTACTTCTGAGCACTCAGAGGCACTTGAAATTTGATGGAAAGAAAAGGGCAAACATATTCTACTAAAGACACAGGGTTTTGTGCACATCCCCTGGAGAGCTAGCATCACTGCTCTTTACCTGGCTTAAATCTGATCTAATTGTGTTAAGGACAAAGAGAAATGACAGTTAATGGTGTTAGGTGCCAGTGTGTTTGGTATAGGGCAGAAAAGCTTAAGGAAATATAATATTGTTTTCTCCTCGGTAAAATGGTATCTGTTAAGCCTTAAAATAAATTTTAACATAGAGATACTTAATAGAAAAATACTGCTTACCATTAGTATTCATTAACCACATAGTATGTTTTATTTGTTCACTTAAGATATATTTCATATGGCTGAGTACACTTATCTCACAGCTTTACATTCAAGTTATGAATGTGTGCAGTATGTTCTGTTAATTAAATTGACTAATACTATAAATTTCGGAATAAATTCTTTATTTTATTTATGTCAATGTAGTTTTAAAGATTTATTCTGCTTCATCAAGGGATCTCTTTCTCCACTCATAAAACAGTTTATTTTCTTTGTCATTGGATAAATCATTTTGAAAATTCCCTACTTTTTTTCAAAATGGTTGCAGTTAGATAAGTTCAAGATGACTTAGATTTTTATTACACATCTAAGAATAGGGAAATAAGGAGAATTCACTGAGAACGACTTTGAGAGATCACTTATTGGTGACTAAAGGAACCTAAGAACAGAGGATCTCGATTTCTCCAGAAGAGTTACACCTAAACTAGGCAAAATTTCATGCCTACAGAGCACTTAAGAGAACATTTCAGCTTCATTTCAGACAATTCTTAATGCACAGTGTGAACACTTATAATGTATAAGAAACGAGTTTTCCTATAAAGTAGAGAACTGAGAACCATAATTAGACATAACTGACCAGGCCAGGAGAAGATCGATTCTCAACTCCTTCAGAGAGCTGCCTGTCCAAAATTCCTTTTTACAGTAACCAGTTGCAGTACAGGCACCCAGCAGCTTGTTCTTTCCCCATAGAAGGCAACACTGCCCAAGATTCTCCAGGAAAAGTGAGATCCTAAGGAGAATTTCCATATTGGATTTCAACATAGCCTTAGGCTAACATCTCTCCTGCAGTGATAGGACATTCAAGTGGACCATCTCTTTTCCTTTCTTGCTATGTTTTTGCTCTAAATAACTTTATATGTTATCCAATAAGGTCTTTCTATTACCCATTCTGTAAGAAATTGTGGAATTTGCCTGAAGCCATTTTTCATAACCAGGGTAGACTCAGAAAGGACTCCCATGAATGATATGTGATAATTATAAAAAGATCCACCCTACTTGACAGCAAGAAAATCAGTCAAAGACAAATCTACTTTTCTAATAATCCCTTTAGTTCGCACCAAACCCCTCTATACTAAAGATAACAGGAATTTCTAAAGATCTCTATCATTCCTCCTATGAGTTTTTGCTTTTAAATTTATCTAAATAGTAGTAAATTTTATAAAATCTTTCTTTGAATTTTTTTTCTTGAATGGAGAAATCCATTTCACCAAAGCTAAATGATCCTAAAAATTAAGGAGCAGTGTTGAAATATTCACATTCTGGAGAAAATGCTCCTCCTGGGGAAAAGTAAAATTTTTTGCAGTGCAACAAATGTAATGAGTAGGTAAAGTATCATATTTACAAATGTTAGCAGTTTACTATAACTGAGTAATCACTGAATGAAAAACAGATTTCATTCTCAGTGAACATTAAGGATATGACCTGGAACTGATAAGCACAAGACAACATATACTTACTATGAGATTTCAAAGGTGTCGCTAGTGTCAAACTTTTTGTCTTCCCTTTGTTTTTTGTTAATCACCAATGCAAGTCTAAGGAAATTGCAAGTAGCGTCCAGTGTGTTTTGTTTTTAACACATATCACAAATGTAACTTATTAATTTTGTGTAATTATTTGATGCCTGCCTTTTTGCCTTGTCTCTGTTCACTGCTAATTTCTCAATATCCAGTATAGCACCTGGCACATGGTGAGCACTCAGTAAATAATTATTGAATGAATTTTCTACTTAGAAAATTCAGTATGATCAATACAATAAAGAAATGAACCAAGTTTTTTGACTTACAATAATTAAAAAAAAAAATTAGTGTTTATTTATTTTTGAGACAGAGGGAGACAGAGCATGAGTGGGGGAGGGGCAGAGAGAGGGAGACACAGAATCTGAAACAGGCTCCAGGCTTTGAGCTGTCAGCACAGAGCCCGATGCAGGGCTCGAACCCACAAACCATGAGATCATGACCTGAGCCGAAGTTGGAGGCTTCACTGACTGAGCCATGCAGGTGCCCTAGCTTACAATATTTTTTTTTATTTTTAAATTTTTCATTTTACTTTCAATGAAGCCATTTCTCCAAATGGAAAAATGGACAATATGTCTTAAAAGAAATTTAAAATGTAAGTTTCTCTGTTCTTGGAATATGAAAATGCTTCATTTCACTGACCTTATTGTATTTTTAGCAGAGAGTACTGAAGCCTCATGAAAGTCAAGATTGTCTTTAGGTAGGATGGGGGACTATAAAAATGAAGTTAAGCTGTCTGCTGTAAACATTACTCAGTAACTATAAGAAAAAAAAGCTTTAATTTTAATAGCTTATTCTCTAACCTGCAAAATACTGTATCTGTGCTCAAATCAAAATGTTGGAATCAAATATCCTAGCTTCAATACTACTTGTAACATTGTCGTCTATCTGTAGTAATCCTTGAGTTTGATACTAAAATAATAGAGACAAAACCAAGATTCCTTTTCTCAAGGTGTTCTTTTACTGTGTCTCACAAATACAGTTCAGAAACAAAGGAGTAGGGGACATGTACTAACAAAGAGACTATTATAGAAGCTTACCAAACGAGAAACCAAGCCAACTTGAAGGTATAATGGAAAGCCTCCTGAAATAGGTAATATTGGAGCTGAACACTTAAGGATTAGTAAGAAATATCCATGTGTAGGAGTGGAAATGTACTTCTAGAAAATGAATGCAAAACATTGAAATGTTTGATTAAATGCATTGTATTTGCCTTTGAGTAACTGCAAAGTCATTCAGCATGGCTATAGTTAAGGTGCCTGTGAGGAAAGTAATAAAAGACAGGGCTGGAAATGTGGGCGAAAGTGAGCAGCAAAAGTCTTCCAATTAATTCAAGAATTGCAGAAATATTCCTAAGGCAATGATGGTTCAAAATTTGTACAGGCAAATATTTTAGGAGTGGCAAACTTGTTGGCTATCAAATATACAGGGTAGTACTGCTAATGTGTTTTTTGGAAGATATTTACATATTAAAACCTCTATTTTTACTTATTTTTTGCTACATTTAGAAGAATGCTTACTTGACCTGATACTGATACAGCCACTTCTTGCTTCTTACGATTAGTTTTTACATGGTATACCTTCTTCCATCATTTAACTTTTATGTCTTTTTTTTTTTTTAGAGTTTACTTATTTATTTTTAGAGAGAGCAAGAGCAGGAGTAGGGGAGCGGCAGAGAGAGAGAGAGAGAGAGAGAGAGAGAGAGAGAGAGAGAGAGAGGATCCCAAGCAGGCTGTCAGCATGGAACCCATTGCAGGTCTCAAACCCAGAAATGACGAGATCATAACGTGAGTCAAAACTGAGAGCCAGATGCTCAACCAACCAACAGAGCCCCCCAGGTGCCCTATATATATGTATATATATATACATATATATATATGTGTGTGTGTGTGTGTATTTTTATCACTGATTTCTAATGGACAAAATATGCATCATATTTTTTAATCCGATATGACAATATTTCCCTTTTAATTGGAGAATTGAGACCACTTATAATTTCTGATATGACTAGGGTTTAATATACCATCATGTTAATGATATTTTAATCTCAAATATTGTTTATTTTTTCTGTCATTTTATTATACAAAATTTTTTGTATTCCATTTTATTACAAATTGACTCATTAATTCACCTCTTTCTTTTGTCATTTTAGTAATTTCTCTAGAATTTAAAGCATATAACTTTATCACTTTCTAACTTCAGATATTATTCTACTTTATGTATCTATTATATATCATAAAAGAGTATGCTTCCGTTTCTCCTCTTTCTGCCCTTTATGCCATTATTGTCATACATTTTTTCAATATGTTATAAGCTGATATTACATAGTTATGTGTTTCATTAAAGTGCAAAATCTTTTATAGCAAATTTTAAAAATGAGAAAGATTATGGTTGGGCATCTGACTTCAGCTCAGGTCATGATCTCATGGTTCATGGATTTAAGCCCTGCAGCGAGCTCTGTGCTGACAGTTCAGAGCCTGGAGCCTGCTTTGTATTCTCTGTCTCCCTCTCTCTCTGCCCCTAACCAGCTTGTGCTCAGTCTCTCTCTCTTTCTCTCAAAAAATAAACATTAAAAAATGAGAAAAATTATTTTGTTTACCCCTGTCTTTTTATATCTGACTCTTATTTAATTGTCAAGCTTTTAGTTTTCATTAGTAATTGTTTTCTCTCAGCCTGAAGAAATCTGCCAACAGATTCAAGAATTGCCTGAAAAATGTGCTTATTTTGCCTTCACTTTTGAAGGATATTTAGTAAGATATAGAATCCTAGTATGATACATTTTTCTTTCATACTTTAAAGATGGTATTCCGTTTGTATGTGCCTTGTATGATTTTTAATAAAAAGTATGTCATTCTTATAATTGTTCTTTTTACATAACAAGTGTGGGTTTTATCCTCATTTCACCTTCTGGTTGTTTACAGTGTTTTTCTTTATTATTATTTTTCAGAAGATTTATTATAATGCATTTTAGTATTATTTTCTCTGTGTTTATTTTGATGGAGTTTCTTGAAGATGTCCATTCAATACCTTCATCAAATCTGAAAATTTTTGTCCATTATTACTTTGAATATTTTTTCTGCCCTTTCCTCCATATCCTCTCCCTCTGGGATTCTCACTAAACCAATGGTGCATTATTTGATATCATCCCACAGCCTACTGAAGATTCTGCTGTTTTGCTTGGTTTTGTTTTCCATTTACATTCATTTCATGCTATCTATATTTCAATTTGGACAGTATCCATTATTCTACATTCAAATTCACTGGTTTGATCATTTTTTCTGTAGTTTCTGATCTCTTATTCACCTGTAGAGTGAAGTTTTATTTCAGGTTCTCTAGTTTTCAGCTCCAGAATGTCCATGGGCTCTTTCTTACAATCTTAATTTCCATATTCATTATGTTCATATTTTCTCCAAATCTTTGAATATATATATTTCATTCATGATATGAATCATCAATGATGATTTGATTCATATGTATGAATCATAGATGGTTCATATGTAATTCACTTATATTAAATAATCATATATCTATGTATGTATTTTAACTATTTTATTTTATTTTTTATTTGACTATAGCTAGTATATAATGTTACATTAGTTTCAGGTATATACCATAATGATGCAACTTCTCTACATATTATGCTATGCTCACCACAAGTGTAGCTACAATCTGTCACCATACAATGCTATTATAGGATCATTGACTATATTCTCTTATACTGTACCTTTCATCCCAGTGACTTGTTAATTTCATCTCCCACTTCTTGTCACCAGTTTTTCCCATGTCCCCATCACTCTTCCCTCTAAAAATCATTAGGTTGTTTCTGTATTTATACTTCTGATTCTGTTTTTTTGTTTGTTTGTTTATTCATTTGGTTTTTAGTGCCCATATGAGTGAAATCACTTCTTAGTCTGATTTTACTTAGTATAATACCCCCTAAGCCCATCTATGTTGTCACAAATGGCAAGATTTAATACTTTTTTATGGCTGCATAACATTACATGGATAATATGTATTATACTAATATTACATTAAGTGTGTATTTATATTTATATCTATAATAACTATATCCTCCTTATCCATTCATCTATCGATGAACACTTGGGTTACTTCCATAGCTTAGCTATTGTAAATAATCCTGTAATAAACATAAGGGTGGATATATCTTTTCAAATTAGTGCTCTTGCTTTCTGTGGGTAAATACCCAGTAGTGGAATTATTGAATCACATGCTGTTTCTATTTTTAATGTTTTGAGGAACCTCCAAACTGTTTTCCACAGCAACTCTACTAATTTATATTCCCACAAACAGTAAGTATATAAGGGCTTCCCCCCACACACACATCCTTGCCAACACTTGTTATTTACTATATTTTTGATGATAGCCATTCTGACAGAGGTAAGGTGATATCTCAGGTGTGATTTTGATTTGTATTTCTGATGATTAGTGATATTAAGCATCTTTTCATGTGTTTGTTGGCAACCTACATGTCTTCTTTGGAAAAATGTCTATTCAGGTCCTCTGCCCAGTTTTCAATTGGATTGTAGGTTTTTTTTGTTTTGTTGTTTTGTTTTTTTGGTGTTCAGTTGTTTAAGTTCTTTATATATTTTGGAAATTAACACCTTATCAGATACATCATTTAAAATATCTTCTCCTATTTAGTGAGTTTTGTTTTGTTTTGATGGTTTCTTTCCCTGTGCAAAAAGTTTTTATTTTGATATAGTCTCAGTGGTTGGTTTCTGCTTTTCTCTTGCCTTAGGAGACACATCTAGAAAAAAATATTACTATAGCTGATGTCAGAGAAATTACTGCCTGTGCTCTCTTCTAGGATTTTATGATTTAAGGGCTCACATCTAGGTCTCTAACCCATTTTGAATTTATTTTTGTGTATGGTGTTGGAAAGTATCCTTGTTTCATTCTTTTACATGTAGCTGTCCAGTTTTCCCAGTAGTATTTGTTAAAGAGATCATTTTGGGTGGGTTTTTTTTTTTCTCCCCATTGCATATTCTTGTCTCCTTTGTCATAGATTGACCAAATAAAGTTTATTTCTGGACTCTCTATTTTGTTCTATTGATCTATGTGTCTACTTTTCTACCAGTAGTACCCTATTGTTTTTATTACAAAGTATTATAACTATTTTAAAGACAGTGTCTTCTTATTCCACAATTGCTTTCACTTATGTTTTGAGTCTACTGAATAATTTTTCCTTCTGATTATAAGATAAAAGTTCCTGCCTGTTACATGTCTAGAAGTTTGTTTTGTATACTGGATATTATAAATATTGTTGAGTACCTTGATTTTTTGTAAACATTTTGAGTTCTATTTGGGCCAGCACTTAAATATTTGATCAACTCAATTGTTTTGAAGCTCATTTTTAGATTTGTGAGGAAAAGTACAAAACATCCTTTGCACTAGGACTAGTTAGGTCTACACCTAATTTATGGCCTTTCTGAAATGTCTACTGGATGCTACATACATTCAACAATGTCTTTACATATCAGTTATTCGTATCATGAATTCTCCCAATCCTGTGAGATCTAAGAGTTCTTTAGGTTACATCTCCCTGGTTGTTAATCTGTTCCTGGTAGTTATTCTTTGCCTGATCTCATTATCATTCTGCATATATGTAGGTTCAAGTTAAAACCAGGATTCAAGGGAAACTAATGCAGTTTTAATTATATTGCCCCTCAAATTCCATCTATCTCACTTTCTTTAACTCTTTCTCTGTCTCTTCAGCTTAGGAAAACTGCAAGGTTCTGACTGGGTTCACTCTTTCTGTGCTACAGATGCAGTAAATCATTTCCGGTTAACAACAACAAGCAACAAAAAGCAAAAGATAGTAATGAACAAGTTGATTGAATTGTTTACCTCCTTTTCCTTTTGCTTCTTTGGAACACAGGATTATGTTGCCTTATTTTCAATATATGAAAATGACTATTTCATATACTTTCTCCAGTTTTTCTTACTGTTCTAGCAGGAGAGCTGGTTTTAATACCAGCTACTCAGTGATGGCCAGAAGCAGATATCCTAGTCAACATATTTTAATTACCTCTCTTTTCCACTGAGCACTGGCACTTGGCCTTTAATTCTTTTATTTCTTTATTTTTAATACCTAGCTGAGTATTTTACATATCACCTGAGGCTCTACAAATTAAAATATTAGTATTTAGCTCTGAAAATACACTGATTTGAAGGTATAGATTTATGCATTCCCTGTATATAGGTGTGTTTGAAAATACATTCAATTTCATTACTAAGAAAGTTATTGTTTATCAACCATATATGCAAAACATTTGCCATATTACCAGAGAATGTGTTCTCTTTACTTAATTGTTGCTGATACTTTTTTGTCCTTTTCTAATATGTATTCTTTGTTCTCTGGCTACTTGCCTCTGTCTTCTGCCTGATCAGCATTTTGCTCAATTACCACTGTGGTAATAAGAGGGCTGACGCATCTAGTTTGCTTTGAGGCAGTAATAATATATTCCTTATTGAGTTCTAACTGAAATTGGGTTCCCCTGTTGGGCAGAAAATAAATGCCATGACACACCCCATGTGATTTTTAACAAATATTATCCATGATACAAGTGCCCAAATTGTATTATTAAAAATGTTAACACCTGCTCCTGCATGGGCTACATCTTTGTAGTTTTGTGTTTTGCTTCCATTCCAGGTCCTCTGTTCTTTCACAGAGACTCCATAGTCATGAACGCACAATAAGTTAAATTCCTTCTTTCCTTTACTAATTGTGAATTCTGAAGTTGATAACTTCTGGACATTCACCCGTAACTCTATTTTCCCATACTTATCACTTAGATATACATATTTGAAAAATCATTTCAGAGGCGCCTGGGTGACTCAGTCAGTTAAGTGTCCGACACTTAACTTTGGTTCAGGTCATAATCTTAGAGTCATGAGATCAAGCCCCGCATCAGATTCCATGCTGGGCATGAAGTCTGCTCAAGATTCTCTCTCCCTTACCTCTGCTCCTCCTTCCTCTCTCTCTCTGGAAAAAAATTAACTAATTAAAAAGTAAATAATTAAATGTCATTTCCATTTTTTCCAGTGACTTCAGGAAAAAACCTTAAACATTAAATCATATTTTCTCAGAACCATTTATTTTACTTCATTTTTTAACCCAGTCAGTATTATATTTTCTTCTTTCACTTATATTTATTCAATACATTCTTAGCTGTAGTTAATAGATAAAGAACTAGATATATTGCTTACAATATCTGGATCATATATTCACCTGGCAGCTGTGAATTTTTAAGTAAATTACATAATCTTCCTATCCCTCAGATTTCTCACCTATAAAAGAATTATTAAGTCTGCTAGTGAGAATTAAAAGGAGTATACATGCTTTAGGTTATTTCAGTACTTAGAGTAGTCCCCAGCATATAAATGTTTTTCAATAAAGCATAATATGACACTGCTGTTATTCTTCCTCAACAATCAATGAAAAAACAAAATTTTAGAGGTGACTGGGTCTTTAAGAGAAACAAGTTACTTTTGCATGAACAAAATCCTGTTGGTCATCTTTGTAGACATTTAACAATCGATTGCCTACCAGGGGCCCTTTGAAAGTATGAATGTAATTTATAATCCATAGTTTCAAGTTTGCCAATTTTTAGGAATAGATTATTAGAAGAAATTTTCATTTGTTCTATGTCAATAACATTATGTTTTTGTTTCTTGTCTGTCTCTTCAATTAATAGATAAGCTTCAGCGGCACCTGGGTGGCTTAATCAGTTAAGCATCCTACACTTCAGCTCAGGTCATGATCTCACAGTACTTAGGATCAAGGCCCATGTTGGGCTCTGCACTGACAGTGCAAAGCCTGCTTGGGATTCTCTCTTTCCCTCTCTGTCTCCCTCCCCTGCTCACTCTCTATCTCTTTCTCTCAAAATAAATAAATATTTTTAAAAATAAAAGATAAATAATATCTATATATTTTTTTACTTTTGTATCCTCTATGCCTTGCATAGACAGTGGCACATAAGGAGCACCCAATAATTGTTATTAACAAGATATAATAGGGGCAGCTGGGTGGCTCCCTCAGTTAAGATTCTGACTTGATTTCAGTTCACGTCATGATATCACAGTTTTCTGAGTCCAAGCCCCGCATCGGGCTCCCTGCTCCTTGCTGACAGCAGGGAACCTGCTTGGGATCCTCTTTCTCTCTCTCTCTCTCTCTCTCTCTCTCTCTCTCTCTCTCTGCCTCTCTGCCTCTCCCTCTCTGTATCTCTCTCTCTCAAAAAAACAATAAACTTTAAAATTAATTAATTAATTAATTAATTAATAAAATACACATCCAAGTGTTTTCCTGCTAATACATTTAAATATTTAACTGTAGAATTAGTAATAGTGATTTATGAGATTTTTTTCCTTATGTAATATAACACATATTTTGTAATGATTAATTGAAAGGCATTATTTAGACATTATATTATCTCTAAACTTGATCCAAATTTTTCATCATTACAAAAATTGAGAAAAGTATAATAACCATAGTGTCATTTTATTGTTTCTATTATCATCATCATCATTATTATTCCAATTTGAAACCTGTGTCTCTGATTCATTAATTTAAAAATAATGCATGAGCAGGCGGGAAATAAATATCATGGTGGGTGTTTCCAAGTAATCTAATTCTTGTGAATCAGAGAGAAAATGAAGATCAGTTATAAATCCAAAATCTTTCTGTGAAGGTGTGGGTTGATTAGTCAAGTCACGCCATCAAAGAACTATGCGCATAATGAGAACTTTAGCTACTGGTATTTGAAGATCAAATCAGTAAATGACAATATAAAAGTTAAGCCAATCTAAGACTATTACACAGTCTCAGGTTGACATACCCTTTGAGAATTTCTGAAGAAGCATTTTAAAGAATGCCTCAAAACAGAATAGTTTTATGGATGTTGCATGTTCTTTTACCCCATAGTACACAATCAAGGAATAGAGGCAAAATAAGGGGGAAATGGAATCTAATTTTGTAAAATAATTGGACAATATTTTTGTTTTGTTGCCACAGCCTTACAGACCATCTTCTGATTTTCTCCATGGGAGGAAGACTTGAGTTAATAGCTTGAAAATTGTTAAGCCCCTCAGGTGAATTTCAAGCCAGCCAATCGCCTTCATAAACACTTAGAATACATGCCAATTTCAGTTGTTGGCAGTCATTTCCATGACCTGCCCCGCTTAATATCACAGCAGGTTGGGAAAATATCCAACAAAACACCACTTTGAGATAGAATTCAATACCTGCAACACAATCAAATTTAAAAGGAGAAGAAATTGGCTATGATTTGGAATGATTTGAGCATAGACCAAAACATTGATTAAACATCTTGAAGAACTGATGCTTATTATATAATTTGCCAATAACTTAAAAATACCTTCAAATAAAATATAAGCTTTCATGTTAAATTTCATCTTAAGAAAATATAAAATTAATTTGACACTAAAATTGGAAAGTCTTAACTAAAATGAAAACTATGATTTTAGTATAGGAATAATTATAATTACACATGTATTGAAATACTTGCTTCATCTCCATTTTCCTTAATTCGTTATTAACTACTTCTATAGCTAGTGATGCTAGTTGTGACCAAAAAAAAAAAAAAATTGCAGATTTCATTCACTTTTAAAATGGAATCAACATAGTATTTTTCTCTCTCTGGCACCAAATTCTTAAGCATATAATATACAATGAACCATCATTTTGGGTCAGTCCTATCAGTGTCTAACAGAGTTTGTAATTTTCTATTGATCTCCTATTTGGCCACAAATTATGCTACCGTTTTTCCAGTCTACATGACTTCCATCTCTTTTGATGGCTTTCATTTTATTTGACTGAGATGATTTTGATTGTATGCATGTTTTCCCTTAAAGTTCAGTTAACATTGTTCCTTTTCCAATAAGAAATAGTGTGTCTTCTGTAAGGAAATTAGTATCAAACTATAAAATGTAGGTGACTTTTGTCTAATTTTTTTGTGTATGTGACTTTATCTTCTCTTGAATAAATATTTTCTTTAACTTCATAATAGTTTTAAATAAGTTTCTTTTCCTCCTTTTTCTCAAACTTATAGGACTTAAACTTTGTTGAACAGAAAATGCATGCAATTATTGGCATATATTATTACTTTTAAGGATGACACTTTTTTTCCCTCAGTCCATTTTAATTTTTTTAGTAAAAGAATGTCATCTACATTGGCAAGTAGTTTTCCTCTATCTTTTTTTTAACAATCTTTAAAAAAAAATTTTTTATGTTTATTATTTTTGAGACACAGACAGATAATGAGCAGGAGAGGGGCAGTGAGAGAGAGACACACAGAATCCAAAGCAGGCTCTAGGCTCCGAGCTGTCAGCACAGAGCCCGACATGAGGCTCAAACGCACGAACCGTGAGATCATGACCTGAGCTGAAGTTGGATGCTTAACTGACTGAGCCACCCAGGCGCCCCTGTTTTTTTCTATCTTTATCAAAATTCTATTTATTATTCAGAGGTGTTCAATCCTAAAATATCTTTTTTTTTTTTTAAGTTTATTCATTTAGTTTGAGAGACAGCACCTGCCTGCATGCATGCATGCATGCGAGAGCAGCGGAGGGGCAGAGAGAGAGAGAGGGAAAGAGACAATGCCAAGGCTCTGTGCTGTCAGCGCAGAGCCCTATCTGGGGCTCAATCCCATGGACTGTGAGATCATGATCTGAGCCAAATTCAAGAGTCAGTCACTCAACATACTGAGCCATCCAGGTGCCCCAATCCTAACATACCTTTAGTAGTATCGTCTATGATACACTGGTTTAGAAAAATATCTGAAGTTAGGAAATTAATTCTTAGGTTTTCAAGTAAATGTATGTACTACATATATAGTACAATTTTGTAATTTTTGCAACAATCATAACTGTTACATCAGTAGTCTCACATTTCATTTAAAAAATAAGGAATTTAATGGACAGTTTTAAATTCCCTTTCATTAATACTCAGAGACTATTTCTAGCAGCCAAAATGCAACTCTCCTCAGTATTTTAAAATAATTTCTATCTCTTACCTCTTCTCTTTAATTTTAAAATTGCCAATAAATTTAGTTAGTGCATCTAACATTACAAAATAAAATGCTGCACCATAAAAAAGACATCTTAAATTGTCTCCTTAGAGATTTTCATTTTATCTGTTTTTTTCCCATTTTTTAAATTTCACTCTTGTTATTTTATTCACAACTGTTTATTAACCAGGAAACTGTGATCATGTAAACACATGGGTTTGTTGTATATGTTATGAAGTGAAAATTATCAAACCAGTATTTCTAAAATATGTCCCATGAAATACTGGTTCCTCAAATAATAATGGATATTGTTTGCAATCGCATTTGCTCAATTTTTATCAGTATAGAAATTCAATTAATTCTAATACACATAGTCTTAAAGTCAGGGATACTCTGTGCTATATTTCCTCAACATTTTTATAACAGATTAAATTTTCTAGAAGCATCTTTCAAATAAAGTACTGCATGGAATGCTCTTCAGGAAAAGCTACTCTAAGTAAGCAGGTTTTCTTTTGTATTCTCTGCTACAGAAAAAGTAAACCAATTGTGGTAGTTAGGTATCTCCACTGGTGCCTACCCCCATGGTTGAATTAAGATGCTTTGTTTAGCATCTATTCTCAAATTTTCTATTTTGTAATATGTTCAACTTGTGAGTCATCTCAAATAATTTTGAGTGCAAACATTATGTTAATTCATTTCCCACTATAAACAAGCACATTTTATTCATCTTTATGTGGGCCACACTATACCTGGTAAATATATTTATTTTACTTATCACACCAAATAGAATTTATTAGTCTTCTCTGTTCTCTATACCAGAACTCTGAGTATTTCAATATCAGGGTAGGGATCTTACTGTTACTGTGTATGTCACAACAGACCAGTTTTTGTCACACTCAATGAACTTTGAAGGAAAGGACAAAGTTATTTAAAAAAAAAAAGTAAAATTTCTAACATGTTTGTTGGATATTATCTAATTGATGTATTTCATTGAATCTCTTTTCTTTTAAAGAATTAAATGGTATTAATTACCAAAAAACATGCAGGAATGCATTCTAATGCCAAACTCTGTGTCTGATGATATATATATCATATATATCACATATATATCATATATATATATATATATATATATATATATATATGATATATATATTATATATATATTTTTTTCCAGGCAAACTTTGACTCTACATCTCAAACTTTGTGTCACCAGATGTTTCTAATTGATTATTGGTTACTTTCTTCTGAATAGTTTTCTTCTTTCAACCTTACATTTGCATTGAAAGAGAATGAAAAACATGGTGATTACAGTAAAGCAAATTAAGTTCTACAATGGCCTAATTAGAATGGCAAATTTTCCATTCTTTCCCTAGAATATTCCCATCACATCCAGTGAAAAAATGTACCAAACAATGAGGCATTGAAAACTCTTACTTAATTTTACACCTCATTTTAGGAGGAACTGTGGCTCAAAAACAAAGGGAAAGTACTAAAAATCAGAAAAATGTAAAATGAACATAAAGTGAAAATGATATGAAGTTATATGTTTAAAACTTTAGCAATTTTCCAACTATCTGAGGAAAATATCTATCCCATAACACGTCTAAACTTTGGGCACTCCTTAAAATTCCACCCACTGCTCATTCTTCTCAGGAGAATCTCTTTCATAAATGTGGAGATTCTTAATTTTATTTGTGTTTAAATGAATAAAGTAAAAATACATAGATTATGATGGAAGCAAATACTATGAAAATATGTTTAACAAGATGTTTTAAACATAAACTGATAATAGCATGCACGTGCCAGGTTAGTTAACACATTAAGTATGAAGATCTAGTGTGTGAACTAAAAGGCGACTATAATTTTCTTCTATTTTTTTCTAGTGCTATTGAAATATAATTGACATACAAAATTATATTCATTTAAGAAGCACAGCATATTGATTTGATATGTGTATATATTGTGAAATGATTATCACAGTAAGTTTACTATTTTTTATAATAAGTTTACTTTTGTTCATTATTTCATTTAGTTCTTTATTTTTCCTTGGGATGAGAAGTTTTAACATTTACTCTCTTAACAACTTTCAAATATACAATAAAGTATTTCCAACTATAATCACTATGCTATATATTCTGTAATTTTAAGGTACTGAGTAAAGTACTAAGCATTTTAGGAGATCTACAACTGATATTTATATAAATGAATACAGTATGGTTTTTTTTGGTGACAATATCATAGATAGTACTAATACCACAATACAGTGAACTTAAAATTTTTCCCCATTCAGATTTATAAGATTCCTATTATTCTATGCATGCAGCTGCTCTTCATTAGGGCATGGAATAAAATGGAAGTCTAGTAAGCCCTGGTCATACTGAGGTCCACGAATGATCTGTGCTTTACCCAGAATTACTAAATATTTCAGGTCCTCAGTCACTCTCATTCCTTCACTTGTTTATGGAGCACTTGTTATCTCCATCTCTATCTGAAGAGTTTAGATGCTTGCTACGTTTTTTTTGTTTTAAATTATGCAATTTCTATGCCTAAGAAATTGTCAATATTAAGAAAAATTTATAATATTGCTGGCAAGGATACTAATAATAATAACAGTTCTTATATACCACCAGTAAGAATGTAAACTAGTGCAATGTTTCTGAAAACGAAACTGGCACAAAGTATCCATAGTTCAGACTTTGGGCTTCCTGGTAGAGATAGAGGACATGGACATTAATTGAGGAAAAAACAAAAAGAAATGGATTTTTTTTTTAAAGTAAAAAGCCTCAAAGACAAGGAAAGTAGAAAAGTAGAAAAGAACAACACTTTGGAAATTCAGATGAAAGATTCAGGAGACTGGAAAAAAACTCTCCAAAGCTAACTGGAGAAAGCTGGGATCTGACATGATTTTTGTTGCCAAACTGCCAAAGTCCTCAGTAATGGATGAATACAAATAGCTAGAAAAGAGGGAGTTTAAAATAAGGAGTATTGTTTTAAAATTTAAAAAGCTGTTAGATTCATTCCCTCTCAACTCTAAATAGTCTAACAATTGTGTTTCATCAACTAACCACCCAGCTTCCAGAAAAGATTGGTACTTTTTTTTCCCTTAAAAATCACAAAATAGATATTTCCAGACTGCATTTTTCAAGTAGAGTTAAGAAAAAAGAAAAGATATACTTAATGAATGCTGAAACCACCAGCATACTTCCCCTAACTGCTTCAGCTCCTACAACACTGGAATATATATGTCACACTTTTATTCCTAGTAGAAAGGATACAAAGACGTCAAACCACCCTCAAGGAAGCCCTGGAAAAGCAATGACCAGCCACAGGCTGCAGAATTCTCTACATGAAAGACAGTGGCCAAAATAAATAACAGCAGAAGACAATGAAAGAAAACTGTATCTCAAAGAAAGATAACAGCAGGTATACCATCTTGGAACAAGAATGGGATACTATTTTAAAAAAGAGAACAGAAACATCTGTCTTTGGAAATTAAAAATATGATACTGAAATGAAAAAGTTAGTAAAAGATTTGAAAAATGGTTTTTGAGGAAATCTTCCAGAAAACCTAAGAGAGAGAGAGAGAGAGGAAGGAAGGAAGGAAGGAAGGAAGGAAGGAAGGAAGGAAGGAAGGAAGGAAGGAAAGAAGGGGAAGGAAGAAAGAAAAAGAAAGAAAGAAAGAAAGAAAGAAAGAAAGAAAGAAAGAAAGAAAGAAAGAAAGAAAGAAAGAAAGAAAAAGAAAGAAAGGGAGGGAGGGAGAGAGGAAATAGGAATTAAAGTAAGAATGTATAGATTACTAGCCAATAAAGAGTTCCAGAAAGAGTGAGAGTGAAAAAAAAAAAAAAAGAGAAAGAAATCACCAGTTAAATAAAACAAGAACATTTTCCAAAGCTGATGCATGTGATTTTTACTCAGGGCATGTGCCCTTTTTCTACATAGTAGAGAAAAATATACCCCTACCATGGTACATTATTTTAAGATTTCAAAAAACTGAAAATGTACAAAAATTCTCCATGCTTCCAGAGACAAAATAGGTTACATACAAATGTAGCTATATTAACTTATAAATCTTTAATCATTAAATTACTAATATGATGCCAGGCATGTATCAGGAACATGAGCCAGGCATCATGAGTGCAGGTGTGTGATAGAGACTAAGGGTAAATCATCACCCTCCAGACTGCAGAGTTACTAGTCAATGCCTCAAGTTAAAAAAATTAAGAAGTAGAAAAGCAATCATATTAATTTGAGATATGGTAAACCACAAGAACAATGAATTTGCTAAGAGAGTTCACAATGTTCGTCTTAAGGGAGAGAGGAGAGGAAAAAAACCCTACTATTTCTAGAACTGTGTAATTTTGTGTATAAATGCTTAATTTTGATTTTAGGAAAAGAATAAACAGAATATATTCAAAATACTGATCCACAAATTAAAGCCAGAATTACAACTCTAATCATCTATTTACAATATCTACGTTTATGATATTGTAGCTAGTAAATAACCAAAACATACATATATAAATGAAAATTTTAATGAAATATGCTGCATCCAAATATGCTGCACCCATATAATGGACAGTATGTACTCATTAAATATTTGGAAGAGTTTTAGTATTATTAAACTGCTTATTAGTTAATATTAAGTGAAAACCAAGATGCATTTCAATTTCATAAATAATTGGAAAGAAAGTCATTAAAATATGGTTATCTTTGGTGCACCTGGATGGCTCAGTTGGTTAAGAATCCAACTCTTACTCTTAAATACAGAGAACAAACTGAGGGTTGATGGGGGGATGGGGGAGAGGGTAAGTGGGTGATGGCACTGAGGAGGGCATTCGTTGGGATGAGCACTGGGTGTTTCATGGAAGCCAACTTGACAATAAATTATATTTTAAAAAAATAAAATAAATAAAATTACAATGAGAAAACCTGCTTAAAAAAAAAAAAAAGAATGCAACTCTTGATTTTCGCTCAGGTCATAATCTCAGTTTGTGAGATTGAGCCCTGCATTGGGCTCTATTTTGACAGTGTGGAGCCTGCTTGGGATTCTCTCTCTCTCTCTCTCTCTCTCTCTCTCTCTCTCTCCTTCTCTCTCTCTGCCCCTCCCCTGCTTGTGCTTTCTCTCTCTCAAAAATAAATAACTAAACTAAACTAAACTAAACTAAAATAAAATAAAATAAAATGAAAAGTTACCTTTGGAGAGTAGAACCATGGCTCTTTGTATTGTTCTTAATTTTCTGTATTTTCAAAATATTTGATAATGACATTTATTTTATTTATAAAATCTTAAAAAGTTAAAAACCTCTAAAACTATAACCACAGATTTTCCATGAGATTGTATAATGTTCACTATCTTTTCAAATTCAATCAAAAATAGCAAAGCAAATTTGAACTTATGAACTTAATGTAAATGGTAATATGGTAATTACTTTTCCTATTTAACTTAAGTGAAGAAGTTTCTCATGTTCATAGAGAGTTTATAGCTTTCCCCAGGAATAGAATTTGAGGTGAGGGACTATCTTGACAATAGGAACTTTCCTTATATGCATTAATACTGTTGTTGTCACAGCTTGTTACCTAGTCAGAAAGAGATATCTTTTATTTATTTATTTTTGCTACTTTGGATGACAATTTATAGCTCTTTCTTTCACATTTTTTTTCAATGCCCAAAATGGTAAAGGTATAATTTTCTACAAATGCATCTCCCAGTTATAAATCTGATTTGAACACAAGAATGCATATTATTCATATCCTTGCTAAGCCAAAGGTATAAAAGGAATCACAAAAGAAATACCAATAATTTATGTCTACATGATGCTACCATTTCAAGAAGAAAATTGAAAAGCAACCAATCAGTAGTCTCTGGTGTGTTTGAGTTTTGTCACTGAGTGTCTTGCCTAATATTTTAACTGAATTGACTAAATGAGGTCATATATTGCTCTAACACTGAGAGATTGAATTGGCTATGACATTACTTAGTAAAAATATGTTTCCAGATCCTAAAAATTCTGAACCTTTTGCAGTTCTCTATGTATGAAGAACAAATATACTATCAGTAAGTCCTTCCTGAGGACAGACAATATGCCCAGCTCTATGTTAAGTACCGTAGAGACTCAGAAAAAGGCCTTTGTATGGCCTTGTAGGTACAAGGCTAACATTTGTATAATATGTAACACAGGGAAATCTGTTAATATGTAAGTGTACAAATTTGTAGGAGAGACCACATTAAGTGCTGAGGGAGAAGACATGAAAATACTCAAGCAATGGTACATATATTCTAGAATTTAGCATTTCAACACAAATTCTTCCGAATTTCCATCAAAATTCTAAAGAGGTAATTATGTTTCTACTGCATAATGTGAAATCTTTCATAGCTATATATACATGAGAAGAATGCAGATTCTTGCATAGATTTGCTATTTCTCAAATGAGCAAAGATGGAATATAGAGCTTAGGTACATAAACCTACAATGATAAAATTGCTGACTAAAATAAAATCATAAAATACCAATATATGCAAGTGACACAAATTTTCCACTTAATGAATTGCCCACAAGAAACTTACAAGGAAAAGTCTGTGGTCTTATGGTATAGTACAGTGAGTGCTCAACTATATATTTCTATTTGCCATGTGATTTTACTGCTAATTTATTTCAAAGGAGTTTATCTATTGTGTCTTTCATTAATGAAGTAATTGAAGGCAAAGTTATTAAAAGTGATAATCAATTATCATATTTGTTTCACTTAACTGAATCTGTCATCATATTGAATATTTTTGGTAGAGCATTTGATCATAATTTTTCTCCCTGTCTGTTTCTCCCATTTTGTTTAATTCAGTGAATGTAATAAAAGACCTAACCTCTCTTCTCTGTGAGAGTGTCATACTGTCAACAAAAATGGCACTGAGCCCAAAGGGAAAAAAAATTATTTTGATCTAGTGATTGACTCATTCATTGGAAATAAAAGACTTTTCTTGTCATCCAAGGATCATCTTAATATGCACTGATTTTTTTTTTTTTTTGCAGTATTGCTACTACTTAGAAGTAAAAAAGAGAATTTAGAAGCAGAGAAAAAAATACTCTGCTATTTTGCCTTTCCTCAAAGGTCACTGATGAGAGTTGGTGAATAGGTCATTTTGCCTGATCATTTGCCAGTGTGGCCATAATCAATTCTTCTGAATCTGTAATTCTCTCACACACCATCAATTTTTGCCCAAGATGAAATACTACAACTGCAAAATTGGTTTCTACAATTAGCAAACGTGAGAACAGATATTTTATCTCCAAAGCTATGAGTTGACATCAGTGCTATAAATAGAATTTATGAAAATGGGTATTATTTTCCCTTAAAGTAATTTAAAACATACAATGCTTAGTCATGATGTCAGAAATCCTCCCATTAGAGAGTTATTTCTTGGCTATGTCAACATTCTTTCAATAAATATTTATTGAACACCTACTGTATGTGAGGCACTATGATGTAGTTTTGAGGAATACTTTTTTTTTTTTTTAAATTTTTTCAACGTTTATTCATTCCTGGGACAGAGAGAGACAGAGCATGAACGGGGGAGGGGCAGAGAGAGAGAAGGAGACACAGAATCGGAAACAGGCTCCAGGCTCCGAGCCATCAGCCCAGAGCCTGACGCGGGGCTCGAACTCACGGACCGCGAGATCGTGACCTGGCTGAAGTCGGACGCTTAACCGACTGCGCCACCCAGGCGCCCCTGAGGAATACTTTTAAGCAGTTCTCACACAAATTTCCTGTGGTAGGGCTAGTACCTTACGTATTTACGATATTGAGAATATTGGCATATCACTAGCTGAACACAAGGACTGTAAGAGTGATTCAGTTCTCAGGTACCAGTTAGAAAGGGACAATAAAAGGGTAACGAGTACATTACTAGTTACAAAGTTTAACCTTCTTTAACATTTTGCATAAATAGTACATGAATGCTCTCTGAATGAACAAATTATTATAGGAGGATAGACTTAGCAAGGGGGAGAGAATGTTCTGAGATGTAAATTTTAGAGTTCAAGACTCTAAAATCAAGTGGCACAGTTTAGTTAATGATAACATTCATGCAGTTAAAAGGTAGAGATAAAAGATTAATAAAGTTGAGAAGGCAGTCTCAGATCCTGGATGGATCATTGACATAAACAATTTATCCAAAGATGAAGGTATCAATAAGAGAGAGTTAAACATTATGAACTATGTGGCAATGTTCTAGAGTTCTAAATTATAAAAGAGTAACTTCAAGGCAAACAAATAATTACTAAAACAAAAGGAAAAGAGAAGAAGGATGTTCAAGGACATTTCTAGGTATGTAGTAGCCCTGAAAAGCATAACAAATGTTGTATATGAAATTAAGGTAAAAACACTAATTCATGTGTGTGTATATATATGTATGTGTATATATATATGTATGTATGTATATATATATATACACACACACACACATATATACATATACATACACACACATACACACACACATATATACATATATATACTTTATTGTATGTTTTCACATTTGCTGCATTATTCTATCACCAAAACAAACCAGGAAAATGGGAAATATAGAGTATTTTGAATAGACAGTGTCTTTGAAAATGTACAGTTATTTTAACAACAACGTTGCGTAAGTAACCATGTTGAAAGCCAGTGGTTTGCACCAAAAAGCATTTACTCTCATGTGCGTGGTCTATAGGTAACTGTGGTTTGCCTAATTTAAGCTGGACTCAGCTGTGTCTCTGTCTTCAGGCTGTGGTTCGGCCAGGCTTGAGCTCTAGGCTGCAAGTGAAATTCAAGATTTCTCCACATGTGTTTTGCGGGTAGGGTTCAAGCTAAAGAGGAAGAATGACCCATAGCACACTCTTCTCATGACAGCTGGTATAAACTGAGCAAGCACATACAAGGCCCCTGCATGTGTCACATTCTCATTCCTTTGGCCTAAAACAAGTTATATGAACAAGCCCAGCATTAAAGATTGAGGGAATATATATAGCATGTACAGTAAGGATGGGAAGGAAAGGACATTTACCAAAAAAGAACCCATATTATCACAGGGAAAATACAGGGCCCACTGAAAAGGATAAATTGAGGGAATCTCTTGGAAAAAAAATGTCAAAGATTTAAAAAAAATAAAACAGCCTGCCCCTCACCTTCTCCAGTAAATGATGTAATGTTGTAAATGTAAATCTGTCCTCTTACTCATTGCTTCTCCCTCTCTGATACCTCACAATTCCTATCTCACCCCAAAGTTACCAGTATTTGCAGTTTAGCTCACGTTCTTCTTCTCTCCTAAGTTCATACATATGTGTTCTGGTCTTAACCAGTACACTTGGAGTTCCCAATAAGGCAATGGATAATTTCATAGAAGAAAGGTCAGAATTCATACATAGCTGATGGGGTAGTAGAATAATTATTTTATAGCTTGTAATTGCAGATGGCTGTATTATGGAATACTGAGAAATTCAAGTGAAGCAGAAATAATAACAATTGATTTTCATAGAAAGTCTCTCAAAGTCGCATTCTCACATAAATTGCAAGTGTCCCAATTGGGTAGTGTGACTGACCACAAAATGTTGCAATCTCACCACAGTAGAAAACCTAAGTATTAACAGAGAATATTTATATAAAAACATCATTTAAAAAATTCTTTGTATTTTGATGTACTTTAATTAAAAAAAGAATAAAATGCATAAGCCAGCCTGATTTGTAAAGAATAGGTTTCAGTTAAGTACTACAAAGGCTATCCAAAATAATTTGGTGAATATGTGTAGACAGGGAAATTATTTCTTCTGAGTAGATAGGAATAATGAATATGTAATATTCCGTATTTGGGTTATGTCACTATTTGGTTATCCAATGGTCATAGAGATGGTTTTCAGTTATGGCTATCACAAATAAAAGTTTTGAACATTATCTTATAAGTCTGTTTGTGGACATATATTCTCATTTCTCTTGGAATAAAACTGGTGGGTAATGGGGTTGATGTATTCCTTAAATTAATGAAACTCCACCAAATATTTCTCAAAGTGGTTTTACTGTTTTACCCCACCACCAATAATGTATGAAATTTCCAGTTGCTTCATATCTTGCCTTCATTTTGTTTATCAGTCTTTTTTATTTTAACTATTCTAGTGTGTGTACAGTGCATAGCGGTTTTAATTTGCCTGGTTTTAATTTGCATGTCTCAGATGAGTAATGATAGAGCCTTTTCCTGAGTGTTTACTGGTCATTTGAAGTATCTATCCAAGTCTTTTGACAATTTTTGACAATTTTTATTGGATTGCTCATGTAATCACTGGGATTTTTGTTTTGTTTTGTTCTGTATGTATTCTGGAAACAAGATAGGTGACGGACCTTTTCACTATAAATAATTTTCCCATGTTGTGGTTTGCATTTTCCTAATGGTATCTTTTAATGAAAGGAAAATTTTAATCTTGATGGAACTTAATTTACCAATTATATTTTCTTCATGGTTAGTGATTTTTTGACCCAATTAAGTATGTCACTTTCCTGCCCCTAAAAAACAAAGTTATTGTCTTCTAAGAGTTTTATGGCTCTGAGTTTTACATGTGGGTCTATGATCCAGATTTTTGTGTTCAGAGGGAAATAGGTACTGAGTTTTTTATATTCTTTTTTTGGCTGATGGAGTTGGCTGACCCAGCTGCCTTAGTGATAGTATCTGTTAAAAACATTCAATTCTCACTGATTTAACCTAGTGTCTTTATCAAAAATCAAGCTGACTCATATGTGAATAAGTCCTTTGGGAGCAGTGCTGTTCAAAAGAACTTTATATAATAATGAAATGTACTATATCTACATTGTCCATTAGAATAGTCACTAGTCACATGTGGCTAATGAGTACTCAAAATGTGACTGAGGTAACCAATTTTCAATTTTATTTAACTTTTGTGAATTTAAATTTAAATAAGCACATGTGGCTAGTAGCTTCCCTAGTGGATGGAACAGATCTGGAAAGTGTATTCTGTTTCATTGATCTCTTTGTCTATTCTAGGTAAATCACATCCTTTGAAAAACAGACCTCATTATAAGTCTTGAATGCAGATGTCGCAATTTCTATATATATATTTTTAAGACTCCTTGGCTATTCTACAGTCTTGGTGTTTCCATATAAATATTAGAATCAATTATTTCATCAAAAGAGCCTGTTGGAATTTATATAGGGATTGTACAAAATTATTGATCATTTAAGGGAAAAATTGCCATTTTAGCAGTATTGAGTCTTCTAATCTATGAGAATGACCTTTCCATTTCTTTATGTGCTATTTAATTTTTATTTTTTTAAATGTTTATTCTTGAGAGAGACAGAGTGAGAGTGGGGGAGGGGCAGAGAGAGAGTTAGATACAGAATCCCAAGCAGGCTCTAGGCTCCAAGCTGTCAGCACAGAGCCCAATGCGGGGCTTGAACTCACGAACCGTGAGATTATGACCTGAGTCGAAGTTGGACGCTCAACCACCTGAGGCACCCAGGCGCCCCATGTTCTATTGAATTTTTCTTAGTAATGTTTTCTAATTATCAGTATAGAAATCTTATGTTTTACTCTACATTTATTCCTAACAACTATTGTTATTTATATTTTTTTCTGCTAGTATAAATGGTATTTTTAAAATTCATTATCTAGTTGTTTTTTTTTTGTAAGTTTACAGAAATACAATTGATCTTTGCACATTCACCTTGAATTCTGTAATCATTCTAACTTTATTTCTTGGTTCTAGTGACTGCTTATAAATACCATAGTATTTTCTATGTCCATGATGAAGTTGTTTGCAAATAGTGCTCTATTATTTACTTTCCAATATTTCTACTCATGTGGGGTTTTTTTTTTGTTTTTTTTTTTTCAACGTTTATTTATTTTTGGGACAGAGAGAGACAGAGCATGAACGGGGGAGGGGCAGAGAGAGAGGGAGACACAGAATCGGAAACAGGCTCCAGGCTCTGAGCCATCAGCCCAGAGCCCGACGCGGGGCTCGAACTCACGGACCGCGAGATCGTGACCTGGCTGAAGTCGGACGCTTAACCGACTGCGCCACCCAGGCGCCCCTCATGTGGGTTTTAAACATGCACAATCATGCTTTCCAAATTTGAAGACTTATTAATCTATCTGATCATGTTACACTGACTAAGGTCTCCAGTATGCCAATGAATATATACATTTTGGAACAAATATTCTTATTTTATTTCTGAAATTAGGGGGAAAGCATTAATTATTTTACCTTTGAATATTCTATTAACTGGAGGTATATTATACACCAAGGACAGTCCACTCTATTCCCAGTTTGAGAAGACTGTCTAGTTTGTCAAGGGATTTTTCTACATCTGCTGATATGGCAAATGGCATGAAGTGATTGTAAAATGTTAAACTAATCTTGGATTTCTGGAATAAATTCCACTTGATCATGCTGGATCATTGTAAAGGTAATACACCTCTTCATTTCTAAAAGGATATTATTGTTTTAAGGCCTATTTTATATAATATTAATATAGCCAAACCATGTTCCTGATAGCTAATATTACTCTGATATTTCTGTTTTCTAAACTCTTATTTTCTTTACCTTTAGATGTGTTTCATATAAACATATTAAAATAAATATATAATAAATACAGATAAATAATAATTATAATAAATATAATAAAGATTATAATATAATAATAAGTTATATATTATTATTTCTTTAAATATTATAATACATATAATAAATAAATACATTTTTCCCAAAGTAAATCTAGTAGTTCCTCCTGTGTGTCTATTTAAAAAAAAATTTTTTGAAGTTTAATTATTTTTGAGAGAGAGAGAGGGAGAGAGACAGAGCATGAGTGGGGGAGGGGCAGAGAGAGAGGGAGATGCAGAATCCGAAGCAGGCTCCAGGCTCTGAGCTGTCAGCACAGAGCCCGACGTGGGGCTCAAACTCACAGACTGCGAGATCATGACCTGAGCCGAATCTAATTTTTGTTCTTTTGCATGATCTACTCCTTCTCCTTTTAGCTGTCAGATATTTTCCTCTTTTCTCTAAAATATTGCACAATTAGTATGAGGTTTCTTTTTTCCTAAACTCTCTTCTTTGACCCTTTTTTAGATTTCTTTAATATGAGGTCTTCCTTGCTTTTTCAAACTAATTAATTATGTTTAGTGGACATCTTAACTAAGACTCTTGTCTCAAATGTTCTACCATCTATTTAAAATTCTAAAATGAGCTCCAAGTTTTAGACATCAAACTATAATAAAGACTGGAATCAGTGAAGGGATTAAAAAGTATAAACTTCCAATTATAAAATAAATATGTCATGAATATGATAAGTAAGGAATAAGGAATGTATTCAATAATATTTTAATAACTTTTTATGATAAGAAATGGTAACTACACTTATTGTGGCGGGCATAGAATAATGTAACAGAATTGCTAAATTGCCTATGCTGTACACTTGAAACTAAGGACATTGTATGCCAAATATACTTAAATAACTTTGTGCCAATATTTTTGTGCTATTAATATAAAAATGGGTTTTATTTATATTAAATAGCAACTTTTAAAATATGACTTGTAAATATTTCTGATAATTATCATGAAGCCACACTCAATGAAATCTGTAGTATCTTAGAGTAATTATCAAAGAATGTTCTTCACATGTATTTTCTAGATGTTCCAATAAAAAGACTATAGATATCAAAAGTTTGCTCAAATATAATGTTAGTAATACACATCATTTTCAATGGATTTACAAAGCCAGTAATAGATGGATATGCATTTGTGTGTTGATAGTTTTTATATGTGTGAATCATTCCTTAGATGTGAATTGTTCTTATCTCATGTTATCATAAAAATGTAGAAATTGATAGGTGCTCATATCAGAAACAACCTTTTGTGAACAAAAATGTTTTTTTAATATCCATAAAAATTGGAATAAACTCAGAACTGTCACAAGAGGAGCCTATGGAGACATGATGACTATATATGATATGATGTGGTATTCTGGATGAGATCCTAGAACTGAAAAATGACATTAAGTAATAACAAACAAAATATGAATAAATATTGTATTTAGTGAATAATGAATCCATATCTGTTCATACATGATGACAAATGTGCCATATACTGTGAGATGTTAAGAATATGGAAAACATGGGAAAGAGAGGAAGATGGTGGTGGAGTAGGAGCATCCTAGGCTCTCTTGTCCCACGAACACAACTACAAAACTATCAAATCATCCTAAATACCCCAGAAATCCACCTGAAGACTGACAGAACAAACTCCACAACTAAAGGAAGAGAAGAAGCCACATCGAAAAAGGTAAGAAGCACAGAGATGTGGTTTAGGGGAGAAATGGAATGCAGGTGCTGTAGAGGAGAGGGAGCTGTGGTCACTGAGAAGGAAGAACACATAGGGAAACACAAAAGGAGAACACTTCCCCAAAGCCATTGGCATGGAAAACTAGAGGAGCTGAATTTCATGAGTTCTTACAAACAGTGGGACTTAAAGCCTGGAGTTTTATAGGTCAGAGGGTTTGGCTATGATAGAGCCCAGAAAGCACTGTGCTGCTCCTGGAGAGAAGGAGCACACAGGTCACGCAGTGTGAGAGATTGTCTGTTCTTCCAAGAGTGTCCCTGAGAGGCAGCATTCACAGAAATGCCTCTCAGGGAACAAAGGAGCTGGATGGTGCCATTTCTCTCCCCCACCCCTAAGTATAAACACATAGCCATCTGTTGGAAACAGCACAGTGCCTACACTGCCTACCTAACTTGCATACAACAAGCCCCACTCCTCAAACCTTGGTGGGACTGCTTGCCTCAGCCCCAGTAAGCCCCAGCTCCCTCCCACGGAAGACCAGCACAAACACCTGCCCACACTGTGTCTTCCAAATTCTGCAGGGCCTCAACTCCAATGGAAGTATCTTTCACAAGCAGGCCAGAGCACGCCTAGTTAAAACCTGCCACATTCAGGCCAGGTACCAAACATTGCCCACAGCTGGCAAGGAGAGCCTCTGCAGATCACTGGACTGAAGGAGACAGCAGCCAAAACACAAGAGCAGAGAACACACAGCACACACCAGAGATACTACCTGAAGCACCAGGCCCTGGGCACTACTTGACCTCTTCTTCATAAGGCCATTACTTTCAGGAACAGGAGACATAACTGGCTTTCCTAATACACAGAAGGTAGAGACTTAGACAAAATATCTAGATGGAGGAATTTACCCAAATGAAAGAACAAGATAGGCCACAGCCAGAGATCTAAGTGAAACAGATATAAGTAACATGTCTGATAGAGAATTTAAAGCAACAATCATAAGGATACTCACTGGGTGTGAGAAACAAAACAAAAAAACAAAACAAAACAAAAAATAGAAGATGTCAGTGAGACCCTTACCACAGAGATAAAAGAGTTAAAAAAGAATCAATCAGAGATGAAAAGTGCAATAAATGATACTGGAAACAGACTTGATGCAATGAACAGCAAGCTGAAAGAAGCAGAGGAATGATTAGTGACCTAGAAGACAAAGTAATGGAAAGCAATGAAGCTGAACAAAAGAGAGAAAAAAGAATTATGCAACACGAGAAAAGACATAGGGAATTCAGTGACTCCATCAAACATAATAACATTTGTACTATAGGAATCCCAAAGAAGAAGAGAGAGAAAAGAGGGCAGAAAATTTATTAGAGGAAATAATAGCTGAAAACTTCCCTAATCTGGGGAAGGAAACAGTCATCCAGATCCAGGAGGCAAAGAGACTCCCTATCAAAATCAAAAAAAGTAGGCCAACACCAAGACATATTATAATTAAGTTTGCAAAATATATAGAAAAAATCTTAAAAACAAGACAAGGGGCACCTGGGTGGCTAAGTCAGTTAAGCCTCTGACTTAGGCTCAGGTCATGATCTCATGGTTCGTGAGTTTGAGCCCTGTGTTGGGCTCTGTGCTGACAGTTCAGAGCCTGGAGCCTGCTTCAGATTCTGGATTCTCTCTGTCTCTCTGTCTGTCTCTCTCTCTCTTTCTCTGCCCCCCCCCCACTTGTTCGTTCTCTCTCTCTCTCTCTCTCTCTCTCTCTCTCTTTCTCAAAAATAAATGCATATTAAAACAAAACAAAAAGACAAAAGAAATCCCCAACTTACAAGGGAAGACGCAGAAGTCTAGCTGCAGATTTCTCAACAGAAACTTGACAAGCCAAAAGGGAGTGAAGTATTCAAAGTGATGAGTGGGAAGAATCAGCAGCCAAGAATAATCTACCCATTATAACTATCATTCAGAATAGGATGAGAGATAAAGACTTTCCCAGACAAACACCAGGGAAGTTGGTGACCACTAAACTAACCCTGCAAGAAATATTAAAAGGGACTCTTACGAGCAAAGGAGAGACCAAAAGCAACAAAAACAAGAAAGGGCCAGAGAAAATTTCTAGAAACAATGACAAAACAAATAATAAAATGGCAATAGATACATACCTATCAAAAATTACTTTGAATGTAAATGGACTAAATGCTCCAGTTAGAAGATACTTGGTGTCAGACTACATTAAAAAAAAAAAACAAAAAACAAGACCCATGTATATATTACCTACAAGAGACTCATTTTAGACCTAAAGACACTTGCACTTTGAAAGTTAGAGCATGGAGGGGTGCCTGGGTGGCTCAGTTGGTTAAGCATCCAACTCTTGGTTTTTGCTCAGGTCATCATCTCATGGTTCTTCAGTTTGAGCCCTGCATTGGGGTCCATGCTGACACCACGGAACCTGCTTGAGATTCTCTCTCTCTCTCTCTCTCTCTCTCTCTCTCTCTCTCTCTTCTCCCCTGCTCGTGCTCTCTCTCACTCTCTCTCTCTTCTCAAAATAAACTTAAAAAAAAGTGAGTGCATGGAAAAATATTTATCATGTAAATGGATGTCAAAAGAAAGCCAAAGTACCAATACTTATATTAGACAAACTAGAAACAGACTGTAACAAGTGACAAAGAAGGGCACTATATAATAATAAAGGAAACAATCTAAGAATTAAAAATAACAGTTGTAAATATTTATACACCCAACATGGAGGCACCTAAATATATAATAAAATTAATACTAAACATAAAGGAACTAATTGATAATAATACAATAATAGTAGGGGACTTTAATACCCCACTTATATCAATGTGCAGATAATCTAAACAGAAAATAAACAAGGAAACAATGGCTTTGAATGACATACTGGCCCAAATGGACCTAACAGATATATTCAGAACATTCTATTATAAAGCAGCAGAATACATGCAAGTGCACATGGAATATTATCCAGAATAGATCACATATTACATCACAAAAGAGGCCTCAACAAATACAAAGAGACTGAAGTCATGCCATGCAACTTTTCTGAACCCAGCACTATGAGACTAGAAATCAACCACAAGAAAAAAATGTGGGAAGAACACAAACACATGGAAGTTAAACAACATGCTATTAAACAATGAATGGGTCAACCAGAAAATTAAAGAAAAAATAAAAATAAATACATGGAAACAAATGAAAATGAAAACACAATGGTCCAAAAGCCTTGTGATGCAGGAAAAGTGGTTCTAATAATGAAGTATATAGCAATTACAGCCTTACCTCAAGAAGCAAGAAAAATCATGTAAATAACCTAACCTGCACCTAAAAGAACTAGAAAAAGAACAACTGAAGACTAAAACCAGCAGAAGGAAGGAAATAATAAAGATTAGAGCAGAAATAAATGATATAGAAACATCACAATGTTTCTATAAACACAATAGAACAGATCAATGATTCAGAAGCTGACTTTTTAAAAAAAATAATAAAATCGATAAACTTCTAGCCAGACTTATCAAAAAGAAGAGGACAGAAATAAATAAAATCACAAATGATAGAGGAGAAATAACAACCAACACCATAGAAATATAAACAATTATAAGAGAACGTTATGAAAAACTATATGCTAACAAGTTGGACAATCTGGAAGAAATGCAAAAATTCCTAGAAACATATAAACTACCAAAAGTGAAAGAGGAAGAAATAGAAAATTTGAACAGATGCATAACCATCCATTTCAAAAAATTTGAATCAGTAATAAAAAAATCCCCCAAAATAAAAGTCCAGCATCAAATGGCTTCACAAGCTAATTCTATCAAAAATTAAAAGAAAGGTTAATATCTATTCTTCTGAAAAGATTCTAAAAAATAAAAAAAGGAAAACTTCCAAATTCATTCTCTTTTTAATGTTATTTTTGAGAGAGAGAGAGAGAGAGAGAGAGAGAATATGAGTGTTGGGGTGGGTGGGTACAGAGGATCCAAAGTGTGCTCTGCGCAGACAGTGATTAGCCTGACACAGGGCTTAGACTCACAAATTGTTAGATCATGACCTGAGCCAAAGTCAGATGCTTTACCAACTAAGCCACCCAGACGCCCCCCCAAATTCATTCTATGAGGACAATATTGTCATAATACCATGATAAAGACACCACTAAGAAAGAGAACTACAGGCCAATATCCCAGATGAACACAGAGGCAAAAGTTCTCAATACAGTACTACCAAACAGAATCCAAAAGTGCATTAAAAAAATCATTCACCATGATCAAGAAGGATTAATTAATGAGCTGCAAGTGTGGCTTTATATTAGCAAATCAATCAGCAAGATACATAACATTAAAAGAAAGGATAAGAAATACATGATCATTTCAATAAATGCAGAAAAAAACATTAGACAAACTACAGCATCCATTCATAAAAACTCTCAACAAAGTACATTTAGAGGGAGTATACCTCACCACAATAAAAGCCATATAAGAAAAATCTATAGAGAACTTCATACTTAATGGGGAAAAACTGAGAGCTTTTTCTCTACTATCAGAAAAAAAGATAGGGATGTCCACTCTCACCACTGTTATTTAACATAGTTTTGTAAGTCCTAGTCCAATTGGACAACAGAAAGAAACAAAAGGTAACCAAATTGGCAAGGAAAAAGTAAAACCTTCATTATTTGTCGATGACATGATACTGTATATAAAAAAACCAAAAGATTCCACCAAAAAACTGCTAGAATTGATATACAAATTCAGTAAAGTCACAGGATACAAAGTCAGTGTACAGAAATTTGTTGCATTTCTATATGCCAATTCTATATGCTAATGATGCAGCAGAAAGAGAAATTCAGGAATCAATCCCATTTACAACTGCACCAAAAACAATAAGATACCTAGAAATAAACCTAACCAAAGATATGGAAGACATATATTCTGAAAATTATAAAACACTGATGAAAGAAATTGAAGATGACACAAAGAAATGGAAAGACATTCCATACAAATTAATTAGAAGAACATATAATGTTAAAATGTCTGTAATACCCAAATTAATTTACACATTTAATCCAATTCTCCTAACAAAATAGGGCACTTTTCACAGAGCTCCAACAAGCAATCCTAAAATTTGTATGGAACCACAAAACACCCAAATAGCCAAAGCAACCTTGAAAAAGCAAAGCAAAGCTGGAGGCATTACAATTCCAAACTGCAAGCTGTATTACATAGCTGTAGTCATCAAGACAGTATGGTACTGGCACAAAAACAGACACAGAGATCAATGGAACAGAATACAAAACCCAGAAATGAATTCACCACTCTAAAGTCAATTAATCTTTGACAAAGCAGGAAAGAATTATCCAGAGGGAAAAAGACAGTCTCTTCAACAAATGCTGGTGGGAAAACTGGACAGCAACGTGTAAAAGAATGAAACTGGACCACTTTCTTACACCATACTCAAATATAAATTCCAAATGAATCAAAGACCTAAATATGAGACCTGAAACCATAAAAATCCTGGAAGAGAACACATGCAGCAACCTGTTTGACATTGGCTCTAGGAACTTCTTTCCAGATGTGTCTTCTGAGGCAAGAGAAACAAAAGCAAAAATAAACTATTTTGACTACATCTAAATAAATAAATAAATAAATAAATAAATAAATAAATAAATAAATAAATAAAAAACTTCTGCACAGCAAAGGAAATAATCAAAAAAGGCAACCTACAGAATGGGAGAAGATACTTACAAATCACATATCTGATAAAGGGCTTGTATGCAAAATATATAAAGAACTTACAAGCTTAATACCCCAAAATGAATGATCCAGTTAAAATAACAGGCACAGGACATGAACAGACATTTTTGCAAAGAAGACACACAGACGGCCAACAGACACATCAAGAGATGGTTAACATCACTCATCATCTGGTAAATGCAAATCAAAACCATGATGAGATACCACCTCACACCTGTCAGATGGCTGAAATTAATAACACAATAAAAAACAGATGTGGGCAAGGATGTGGAGAAAGGGGAACCCTCTTGCACTGTTGGTGGGAATGCATACTGGTGCTGCCATTCTCTAAACAGCATGAAGTTTCCTCAAAATTTTAAAAATAGAACTACCTTGAAATCTAGCAATTGCATTACTAGGTATTTACCCAAAGAATACAAAAAAACACTAATCAAAGGGATACTTGCATCCCAATGTTTATAGCAGCATTATCTACAATAGGGAAATTATGACTATTGACAAATAGATAAAAAGTGGTATGTGTATATGTATGTGTGTGTATATATATATATATACACACACACACATATATGTATGTATATATATGTGTATATATGTATATATATGTGTGTGTATATATATATATATATATATACACACACACACACACACATATATATGGGGCACCTGGGTAGCTCAGTCAGTTAAGTGTCCAACTTCAGCTCAGGCCATGATCTCATGGTTCGTGGGTTTGAGCCCAGCATTGGGCTGCTGACAGCTCAGATCCTGGAGCCTGCTTTGGATTCTGTATCTCCCGCTCTCTCTGCCCCTCCCCCACCCCCTCTCTCAAAAACAAATAAACATTAAAAATTAAATAAAACATTAAAATTAAATAAAACATTAAAAATAAAACATTAAAAATGTTTAAAATAACATATATATTATATATATATAATGGAATAAGACTCAGCCATAAAAAAGAATGAAATCTTACCATTGCAATGACATGGATGGAGCTAGAGCATATCATGCTGAGTGAAATAAGTCAGAGAAAGACAAATATTGTATGACTTTCACTCATGTGAATTTAAAAAACAAAACAAATGAGCAAAAAGGAAAGAGAGAGAGAGAGGCAAACCAAGAACAGACACTTAACCATGGAAAACAAACTGATGGTTGCCAGGGCGTAGGTAGGTGGGGGATGGATTCTTCAACAAAGCAGCAAAGAATATCTAATGGGAAAAGGTCTCTTCAACAAAACGATGTTGGGAAAATGGGACAGTAACATGTGAAAGAATGAAACTGGACCATTTTCTTACACCATACTCAAATATAAATTCAAAATGGATCAAAAACCTAAATATGAAATACATATTGGATGGGTGATGGGGATTGGGGAGTGTGCTTATGATAAGCACTGGTTATTGCATGAAGGTGTTGAACTGCCATTATGCACCTGAAACTGATATTACATTGTATGTTAACTAACTGGAATTCAAATGAAAACTTATAAAAGTATAGGGGCAAATGGATGCCAACTATATGGGAACTCTCTGTACTATCTTTTCAATTTTTTAGTAAATCTAAAATTATTCTAAAATATTTTTTATTTTAAAAATTTAACTCAGGAAAGCTTCATATTTTACTTAACATTTTATTTTCCTTAGCCATATATGAGATGATTAAAGCTTTACAGTTTAATAATTACTCATCAAAGTGGCATAAATTTTAATATTTTGGCACAGAAATTTGTAGGGATTCTTACTCATGGAACCTATAGTAATCATTTATTATTTTCCATGGCATGTGTAAGTATGTAAATAAGGTATATTCAGTTTTTTATGTAGGAAAATCAAGAAAGGTAACGTTTTGTTCTCTATGTTAGACTATTTTAGTCTATTATAAAATCATTTAGCATGCTATAAAATGTAATTTACTAAATGGAACATGGCTGCCAAGAGTTATTCCTTTGTTTATTTATGATTTTTTAAGATATGTAACCCTGAAAGTGAGTAGTTTACACATCAAAATAATTATTTCCATTAACTGTATCAACTGTAAAGTGGATTTAACTAATCAAAACAAAGGTACAATAAAAATACAAACTATACCATAGCAAATTTCCTAGTGTCTTATTTACTAAAGCTTTCACTGCTGTGGCAAACTGCAAAGCAATTAAGGACCATAGTTGCTCATATGTAACATGGTTATGAATACCAATGGAGCCACATTTTCACAAAGCTAGAAGCAACATCACACTTCTGATGTCAAAGTCTCTTTCCAATTTTATTCCTCGATTTTCTTTTTGTTTTATGAACTATGATTGACAAATAAAATTGTATGTATTTAAAGTGTACATCATGATGATTTGATATATGTATACATTATGAAATGATTACCACAAATTAACACATCTATGACCTTTCATAGTTACTTTTTAATTTTTTTTGGTGAGAATGCTTAATATGTACTTTCTTAGCAAATTTCAAGTATGTTATACAGTACCATTAACTACAGTCATCATGTTATATATTATTAGATCCTCAGAACTTATTCATTTTCTATCTGAAAATCTGTACCCTTTGGCCAACATCTCCCTATTTGTCCCACCCCCAAAATCCCTGGCAAAATCTCTCTCCAGCTTTCTTCCTTGATTTCTGACTTTCAACTGATCCATTCTGTTCCATGGTCACTGATCCCTTATGTTCCATAATGTACACCAGCCTCTAATCCCAAGGGCATCCTGGTATGTTTTGTTAAACACACGGTTACAGATACAACAGAAAATTTATCTGTTTTTCAAACTCCTTCAGTGAAAGTGTAGAAGCTTCCAATTTTGAGGAAAGTCACTTTGTAACTGAGGTATTAAGGTCATCTTCTTTGCTAAGACTGTGAACCAGAGTAAATCCGAGGAGTTCTTTGAAGGTCACACACAGACACACCAATAAGAAAGTAAGTATATGAATATGTATATAAAGAACCACATTGTGAATTTATGAATACATTATAGGGACTTAGACTAATGTCTTTAAATTGACCTTATTGACACTTCTACCCCAAAAATAGTTATATCAACTTTTCTCATCTGACTTGCAGAAAATGTCCAAAAACAGCCTCAAGCTAGGAACAGTTTTCAATGGTCATGATTTTCCTTAACATATTGGTGTGTATGCCTCTAGCCAGCTCTAAACATAAATACTTTAGTTTACATGTGAGAACAGTTTTACTGGGTGGCTGTTAGCAATTTCTATGCATATGCATTCATATACTTTTTAAGTCACAGAATCCCTAATCCCAAAGAATTTACATCATCTGGTAAATGTTTTATTCATATTAAAATATTTAAGAACAGTGGTGCTGTGTTATTCTTTCTATTCTTCTGTCATTCTGTGCACTAACATTCACTTGAACTTTACTTTTCTTCTTAACAACAGTCTCAACGGTGATGTCAGAGTGCACATATAGAACTGCCATCATTTTTTCCTAATTATATTACCATTCTTAGCATAAAATCTGCCTGACTCTCCAAATTTTTCCATTTTAGTGATAACTGCTATTATATGTCATGTCATCCCTTTTAAAGTTATCCCTCAATAGTGACTTACCTAGCATATTTCACTGATAGTTTGCATTTGTCTTCTGAGACTAATTTATGCGCTTGTTATTTTAGCTCCCTTGTCTTAGTAAAATCTGCCAGCGTTTGCAATGTGGCCTTCACGTACATATAAAATGAACTCGTGTTTGTGAAAACTACCTATCAGCTTCAATACCTAAATTAAACTCTATGCATTGGTCAATTCCAACTCTGATTTGTGAAATTGACTTCCATGAAAATTTTTTTTTCTAATGGGACTAGGTAATCCCTTTTAGTTATGAATTGAATCAAAACTTTAAACACAATCATTCTGGGGAAAAAAGGTATAAAGCCTAATTCAAATTGGCAGATAATCAAGATATAATTTATATTGGGTTGTTTGTGTGTGAGCAAAGATATACACGCATTGGTTAACATTTCATAGAATCACAAAACGCCAGGTTTAGAGAACACCTCATACATACATTGATACAAACATTTACTGAATGTTTGCATTTCTACAACCTTTTGGCAAATGACATCTAAAGGTATAATGAATTTGGGCCCTAGGTATTCTCATTCAAAATGAAAGAGGATTTTCTATGGTTGTGACACACTCTTAGCAAACTACATAGAGCATTTCAAGTAAAGGGCTGTGGACCTATATAGAAAATGAGCATCTTTGACCTTTATAGCACGAGGATTTTCTAGGATAGAAACTAAATAATTTGACAATGCTAAGCTTTCCAATCAGATATCTAAAACCTAACTCTCACTGGATAACGTTCAATTCCCAAAATAAAACTCTTAACATTTGCTTGAGAAACAAAAACACACTTTATTCTAAAAGTTAAGTTTTCATCTGTCTTAAAATAATTTTCTATAGGTATTTAAAACACATTTCTCAACAATTTATGGCAATGTTAAATGATAATGCTAATCCCCTTACGGCTCATTAAAAATACTTAACTGAGATTGATCTAGGTTCCCAATAGAAATTACCTTACAAAACATGCAGTAAGCCTTTCGATTTTGCAAGCTCAGTCATCATTTGAGAACCTGAATTTTGGCTTGTACTAAATTTTCTCTGAATATGAACTCCCTAGCCATCAAATAATGTTAGCTCTGGCTCCCACCAAACATGTCAACAGTGGTCATACCATTAGCCATGTTTGTTTTGGTGACAATTGGGTTTCCTTCTCTCTTTTATTTATTTCTTCTTCTGTTTTTTTTAAGGCTGTGTTGCGAAAAATGTGAACTCCACAATGTTGTTGGTTGTGTGAAGATGCTGACAAAGAGGCCAGGAGTAGTCTTGATCTTTTCTTCACTTCCTCAACTATCCTGGATGCTCCCTTAGCATCTGAATGTAATAGTGAGGGATAGGCCCTTGACAGCCCAGGGCCCTGTTAAGGAAGGTCACCATTACTTAGAACTTCTAGATCATCCCCAATCCTCTGGAATCTAATTTTTCAAAATATTTATTTATTTATTTTAAGAGAGAGTGAGAGAGAGAGAGAGAGAGAGAGAGAGAGACAGAGACAGAGAGCAAGCAAGGGGAGGGGAAGAGAGAGAGGGAGAGAGAATCCCAAGCAGGCTCTGTGCTGCTAGTACACAACCCAATGTGGGGCTTGATCTCACAGCTCGTGAGTTTATGACCTGAGCCAAAATCAAGACTTGGATGCTTAACTGACTGAGCCACCCAGGATCCCCTGGAACTGAATCTTAATGGGGCTCTACAGTACTTGTTTTGCTCCTTATCCTACCGATGCCCATTTCCTTAAAGTACTTCACTCTGCTCTCTGCATCTCAAAGTCAAGTATCAGCAGAATCACCTTTACACTCAATGACTTCAGTGAAAATTCTCTCTACCTTCTTGCCATCATGGAAATGTAGCACTCCTCTAAGCACTAATTCCCTCAAGTCCCTATTTTCCTGTCTCACATGCCTAATAACCTGGGCTCTGGAGATACATTCTATTTGCCTTTCTCAGAGCCCCCTAACATGTTCTCTCTCAGGGCCTTTGCACTTGCTGTGTTTCTACCTGGAATTCTCTCCTGTACTCCACTCTCTGAATCCCTATGGCCACATCTGTCATTTCCTTCAAATATCACCTTCTCAGTGAACTTTCTCTAGGCCCCTATTTAAAATATCAACCTCTCCTCTACATCTTCTCCCTGCTTTATCACCTTAGAATAATGTCAGTCAAGTCAGGAAATAATAAATTTTGATACTTGTTTGATATGGTGCTGCAGATATTGCATATATATTATTTAATAGCCATTTTGTTGGTCACTGCTGTGTGCTGGGTTCTGTACTGCATCACAGACACAGGATGGTACATGAGGTAGTGTCCTTAACTTCCCAGGTTGTCAAATCCCTATTATGTTTGTGCTATTTTACATCTAGTCACTTTGATTTGCAACACCACCCTTACCTGGTCTCCTTTCTCCATCATTATCCCTTCTTTTTTCTCCAAATTACCATAGCAATTGATCTAAAACACAAATCTGAATTCACCCCTCTGCCTAAAAATATGCAGGTTTCTGTTCTTGGAATGTGCTTTTCCCATGTCTTTACTTGGTCAGCTTCAGCTCACTCAACATTCAATATTTAGTTTAGATTTACCACATCTGAGTCTCTATTTATATAAGCCTACACTTGCTAGATGTCTTTCATCTGGGCTCTCATAATTTCCATTACAGTATCTACCATTCTATCACAAAACAATTGGTTGAAATTCTATGAAATCTGCGAGCTGACCTGTCTTTAATTTCCCCATTAAATAACAGAGACATGCAATAAATGCTTGATAAACAAATTGTACTTCTCTGGGAGCACATCTCCATGGGAAGAAAGGTGAGAGCTCATAAGACCCAGGTACTGAACTCAGGTACACAGGTGAAGGAACTCAGGAGATAAACATCTGCTTCACTCCTGTGCTTAGCACTCCTGTTGCCACCTTAACTGCAAGCCTCTTGGGAAAGAGCAGCTCAGAAGATGAGGAGATGGCAGATGGCAGATGTGCCCAGTTTCAAAACATTAAAGGAGGGGAGAAAATGTTTTGGAACCACAGAATTTAGAAATGAGAAGAGACCTTGAAAGAATAAAACTTCACAGATAATGAACTCTATACTACAGGGGAGGAAATAAGACTCAAAGAGATTAAGTGCCTACATCAATGTCACACAGCTGGTGCATTTTAGAATCCTCATTTAAATTCATATAATTAGGAGTCTTCTCACTATATGAACCTCCATTCAATTTCTGAGAAGTGAAAATGGTGTGGAAATCCATATGGGTGTCATGAAACGTGATACAGTTTGCAGCTATTTATGCCTTTATCACCACTCATGCCACTTCTCATGAGTCAGCCTGGCACTACAAAAATTCCATAGGCCTGGGAGAAATAGGTTTGTTAATACAGGTGTTCATCTGTCCTGCTTTATCTGCTTTATTCTCTCCATCTTTTATTTGACCATTTACCCATGATCAAATATGTTATTTTCCTACTGCCATCACTTTATTTCTTCAAGATTTCCTATTAGACAATTCTTTTAATTCTCCCTCTTTTCACTTTTTATGTTTTAACTTTTTTTTTTATTTCTTTCAAAGTTATATTCTTCTTAAAAGGCAGATGTCAGTTGGTAACAGGGAATTATAGAGTCTTCCTGGGTGGCCTGGAAAAATACTACTGGTGTCTAGGCTCCTGGTTCCAGTGAAACCTGAGCAGAGGTAACTCTACTTCGCTGTCCATATTTTTTACATGTATTTGTCCTCAACAGGCCCTTTCCTTACTATGGATTTACTTATAATGGGATTTCCTGGCTCTCTAAAGCCCCTAACAACTAGTGCTCATGGTGAAAAAGAGCCCCAGAAGAGAGAAACACAAATCTAAGAATAATCTCTTATAAATTCCTAATATCGTAGATTTATTGGAATCTTTGTGACTATAGTTCATCTCAAGGGAGAACAAAGTCTATACACGAAGCAAGCAAATTCAGGTCATAAAAGTATACAAAGATCCACTTGCCAGATGGTTTGTATGAAATAGTGTTCCTTTCCTCTCCTGTATCATACCCTTTCTAGAATCTATTCATGCCCATGAAGTGAATGCTTCAGTTTCTGGAAGCTTCTTTCAGGGCTTCCTGTCTCTTATGTCAACACCCACCAATAAGAACATCAACATTTAAATGGAATTTTATTTAGTCTTTGTTCATTGTGTATATGTTTTTTTTTTTCCCTCCCTTAAGGGCATTTCCTTCTTTTTTTGTATAAATATGATGAAAATTCAAATATGTGAAACCAATGAAAATAGGCTATCTCTGAGCCTGTGCTTCATTAAATGGAGACTATATTATTAGTACATAATGCATATTAAATGTAGTAACCATAATTAGTTTTAGATACTATTAAAGAGTTTTAAAGCCCCTTGTAACAAGGCAAATATGCTAGAGTCCCTGGTGACAGGCAATGCTATTAATAGAGGTTTTGTTAGCTTTCTGGGTATTTCTTAAATTGTAGGCAGTTGAAAATGCTTACACTCTCTCACTTTATTCATGTCTCTGGGGATGTGGCTCATTCTTCTCTTAGTCTGATGCAATTTCACATGATATTCTCCCTTTTATGAATCATGCCTCAAATTCTCATGCCTTGGACATCAGTTAAAAATCAATTTTTCATTGATCAATAAGCTCTCACTCCTTCTGTTTTCATGTAAAAGCAAAGGTGTCTTTCACATATTTCACCGTACCTTAGAATATGGTACGCTTCAAACTTCTCCATTTATACATTTATTATTGTTTCTTCCATCATACTTAGAATCACTCCCAGTGTTCTGAGCTTTTCCTTATGTTTTATGGAGAATTAACAGGCTCTCTTAAATGTTTCAGCCTTTATGTAATACTAGGTGGCTAAAATTCTTGTTTCTATTTTCTCCAATTTTCTGCTACATTTCTTTTAAGGCTTAACTTTCTTGGAAGCTTTAATTGGTCCATTTTTAATCCCTTTTGACATCATGTAATTATTGGTTTCCCTTGTAGGAAAAAGACACCAGACTCTTGTTGTTAAATATAAAATATTTTATTGTGGAACCTCGGTGAGCACTTCCAATTGACCTTTTGTGTTTTATGTATGGAGTCAGCACTGCACAATATGACCCTGTGTAGTATTCTAGTATTTTAAACAGATCTTCTTCACTAGCTGCACCAGATAATCTTTTGGTTAACTTATGTACCTCCCTAAAGTTGTTGCTATCTTTACTGCAATGACCTTAAGGCTATATTCACTTCTGGCCAATTAAGCTGTAAATCAGAATTTATCACGAATAGTGGTGCAATTATAGGCTGCAATGAAATTGCTCAACAAAGAGAGATATCTGTACACATTTAGGTTTTGTTTATTTGCCAAAAAACAGACAAAATTAGAGCAACTGTAGCTGGCTCTACTCCCTCACCCTCTCAAAAAAAAAGTCTATCTGGCATATTTATATCTCATTCTCTTTCTAAAAATATGTACTTCATCCTATATTATTTTATGCACCTTCTGGAAGATTGACTCAAAGGTTAAATTTTATTAGGCATAAAAATAAACTTATAGGTATAATATGCAACTACATTTAACCTTGTAAAACATAAAAATTTGTTTAAAATTATTGCACCTTCAGTGATTGTACTGACACTACCAAACGTATCGTTTTGAGTGGCTAATCGCTTTTCTATTTGAAGAATGAAACAGGCAATCTGTGTTGAGTTTGGTCATGAGATGTTCTCATTTACATTTGTAATCTGTGTGAGCTCTAGTCAACACAGGCACCAAAATGTCAACTCTCCACAAGGCCAGAAATCTAAATGAACACAGGACAATTACAGAGAAGTTAAGCACATTTACATTTCTCTGCATTCAGAGAAAAAGGAAAACAAGACAAAAACACACAGTTGGGAGTATGAACAAGTTGTGGCAGAAGTTGAAGTATCAAATGCACAGTGATAGATATCTTCTAATATTTATTTTGAAGAAAAGAACTCCTGAAAATCTGTGATTCCATGAAATGTTGCTTAAGAGCAGTGCTGCCTTAGTGCACAGTGTAAGTCATTTCACCATATGATTCAAAGACATATACCATGAATATATTTTACTCTATATTTTATGGGTGGTTTTGTCACCTGGGAGAACTTCTATTTCTTAGTATGGAAAATATCTGTGTACGTATTTAATCTTTTGGATTATTACAAATGTATTAAATTTGGACTGATATACAGAGTTGAAGATAATCAGTTTAAATACTCATTGAAGAGTCCATTCAAGGCTAAAGTATTTTATTTTATTTTATATTATTTTATTTTATTTCATTTCATTTTATTTTATCTTTGATTTCAAGTTTTTATTTAAATTCTCGTTAGATAAAATATATGGTAAATTTGGTTTCAGGTATAGAACTCAGTGAATCATCACGTATATACAATTTCCAGTGTTCAGCACAGCAAGCACACTCCTTAATATCCATAACCCATTGAATCCATCCCCCTGCTCACTTCCACTCCAGCAACCCTCAGTTTATTCTCTATGTTTAAGAGTCTGTGTATAGTTTGCCTCTCTTTTTTCCCCTTATGTTCATCTGTTTTGTTTAACTTCCACATATGCATGAAATCATTTGGTATTTGTCTTTATTTGATTGATTTATTTCACTTAGCATAATACACTCTAGCTCCATCCACATCATTGCAAATGGCAAAATTTCATTCTTTTTGATGACTGAGATTTATTCCATTATGTATATGTTTATGTATATGTTTATTCCATTATGATGACTGAGATTTATTCCATTATGTATATGTTTATGTATATGTTTATGTATATGTTTATTCCATTATGTATGTTTATTATGTATATATATACACACACACACACACACACACATCATATTTTTTGTATCCATTCATCAGTCGATAGACATTTGGACTCTCTATAGTTTGGCTATTGTTGATAATTCGGCTATAAACATTGGGGTGCATGTGCCCCTTCAAACCAGTATTTTTGTATCCTTTGGTAAATACAATTGCTGGGTCATAAAGTAGTTCTACTGTTAACTTTTTAAGGAACCTCCATACTGTTTTCCAGAGTGGCCTCACCAGTTCGCACTCCCACTAATAGTGTAAGAGGGTTATGCTTTCTCTGCATCCTCACCAACATTTGTTGTTTCCTAAGTTGTTAATTTTAGCCATTCTGACGGGTGTGAAGTGGTATCTCATTGTGGTTTTGATTTGTATTTCCCTGATAATGAGTGAGGTTGAACATCTTTTCACATGCCTGTTAGCCATCTAGATGTTTTCTTTGGAAAAATGTCTGTTCATATCTTCTGCCCATTTCTTAACTGGATTATTTATTTTAGAGTTGTTAAGTTTGATAAGTTCTTTATAGATTTGGATACTAACCCTTGATCAGACATGTCATTTACAAATATTTCTCCCATTCTACAGGTTGTCTTTTAGTTTTGTTGATTGTTTCCTTCACTGTACAGAAGCTTTTTATTTTGATGAAGTCCCAAAAGTTTATTTTACTTTTGTTTCCCTTGCCTCTGGCGACGGGTCTAGTAAGAAGTTGCTATGGCTGAGGTCAAAGAGGTTGCTGCCTGTGTTCCCCTCTAGGATTTTGATGGTTTCCTGTCTTACATTCAGGTCTTTCATCCATTTTGAATTTATATTTGTATATGGTATAAGAAAGTGGTCCAGTTTCATTCTTCTGCATGTTGCCACCCATTTTTCCAAACATCATTTATAAAAAAGACTGTAATTTTTCCATTTGAAACTCTTTCCTGCTTTGTCAAAGATGAATTGACCATAGAGTTGTGGGTTCACTTCTTGGGTTTTCTATTGTGTTCCATGGATCTATGTGTCTGTTTTTGTGCCAGTACCAAACTGTCTTGACTACAGCTTTGTAAGGTAGCTTGAAACCTGGAATTGTGATGCCTCCAGCTTTGCTTTCTTTTTCAGGCTTGCTTTGGCTTAAAATCTAGTTTCTCTGTGGTATCTGGGTGGCTCAGTTGGTTAAGCATCTGACTCCTGACTTCAGCACAGGCCATCATCTCATGGTTCATGGGTCTGAGCCCCATGTCAGCCTCCATGCTGACAGCACAGAGCATGCTTGGGATTTACTCTCTCTCCATCTCTCTCTGCCCTTGCTTGTACCCTGAATCAAAATAAATAAATAAACATAAAAAAAAACAAAATCTAGTTTGTCTGATATAATTATGGATACTTTGGCTTTCTTTTGATGTCCATTAACATGATAGATGATTCTCCATACCCACACTTTCAATCTCCAGGTGTCTTTAGGTCTAAAATAAATCTCCCATAGGCAGCATATAGATGGGTCTAGTTTTTTTACCCATTCTGATATCCTATGTCTTTTGATTGGAGCATTTAGTCCATTGACATTCAGAGTTATTATTGACACATATGAATTTAGTGTCATCGTGTTCCCAGTAAGGCTGGTGTTTGTGGTGATGTTCTTTGTTCCTTTCCAGTTTTTGTTGTTTCAGGTCTTTCCCACTCAAAGCGTTCCCTTTAATATTTCTTGCAGGAATGGGTTAGTGGTCACAAAACCCTTTATTTATTTGTTTTGTGTGGGAAATTCTTCATCTCTCCTTCTATTCTAAATAACAGCTTTGCTGGATAAAGTATTCTTGGCTGCATATTTTTTCCATTCAGCACATTGAATGTATCCTGCCATGCTCCTCAGGCCTGCCAAGTTTCTGTGGAGAGATCTGCTGTGAACCTGATTTGTCTCCCTTTGATGGTTAGGGATTTCTTTCCCCTTGTTGCTTTCGGGATTCTTTCCTTATCTATTTTGCAAATCTTACTATGATATGTCTTGGTGATAACTGGCTTTTATTGAATTTGCTGGGAGTTCTTTGTGCTTCCTGGATTTGGATGTCTGTTTCCTCTCCCAGATTAGGAAAGTTTTCAGCTATAATTTGCTCCAAAAAACTTTCTGCCCCTTTTCCCCTTTTTTCTTCTGGGAATCCTATGATATAAATGTTATTACGCTTTATGGAGTTGCCATGTTCCCTAAGTCTACATTTGTGAACCACTTCTTTTCAGCTTCATTATTTTCCATAATTTTATCTTCTATATCACTGATTTGTTCCTCTGCTTTGTCCATCCAGTTTTGCATCTCAGTTATAGCATTTTTAAAAATTTCAGTCTGAATAGTTTTCAGTTCCTTTATATCTGCAGTAAGATATTCTCTAGTTTCTTCTATGCTCTTCTCAGGCCGAGCTAATATCCTTATGATTGTTGCTTTAGATTCTGGTTCAGGCATATTACTTATATCTGTTTGATTAAGTATATGGCCATGTCCTTTTCTTTTTCTTTCTTTTGGGGTGAATTCCTCCCGCCTGTCATTTTGTCTAGGTCACTGTGTGTGTGTGTGTGTGTGTGTGTGTGTGTGTGTGTTAGGAAAGTCTGTTATATTTCCTGCTCCTGAGAGTAATGGCTATATTAAGGAGAGGTCCTATACTGACTAGGGTCTGGCACTTCAGGAAGGATTTCAGAGTGTGCACTCTGCCATTGTGTTTTGGCTGCCCTTTCCCTCGGGTCGTTTCTCTGCAGAATTTCTTCTTGTCTGCAGTGTGGGATGCTTGGACCTTGTCCAGTGTGTGGAATTTTTACTAAGTGTGATTTGGTCTTCTTGTTAAAATAAGCCTGATCCTATTTCCACTAAAGCTAAAGCTTTGCAGCATTCTATGATCAGTAGAGTTGGTACATGCAGAGGGTTTGTGCTGGTCTTTGGGGGGAGGATCCTGCTACAATGGTTCTCAGGCAGACTTGCCCTAGTAAAGATGCACCTGCAGGGCACAGGGGCATGGGGCTTGGTGTAAGCAACTCCAGCCTCCACTGGGGGCTCCGTGCTGCTCACTGAAGTCTGTCTGCACTGATGGGTGGGGAAAAATTGTACCACCCTGCTCTCTTGTCTCTAGAGTGGGGAGTTCATGCTGCTGTTCAGGAAGCCTTCACAGAAGAGAGAACAATCTACCCTTGTGTCCCAGGCTTCCATTAGAACCCTGCCTTCACCCTATCTGTGTCTCAGCCATGTGTCTGCTTGGCAGCACAGAACAGCACTGATCCTCTGGAGGAGCGTCTCGCTGCACTGCAGCTGATGCCAGTTTGTCCCAGAAAAGCAATCACATGACCTCAAAAGGATCATGCTAAACCTCATAAGTTTATGGAAAAGTATAGCCAAAAGCTGGTGTCCAGATTAGCTGCTTTCAGCAGGTGCTTCTGCGGCTATGCTAATCAACAAGGCCACTCAAGTTGTGTCTGACTTCTCTTTTGTCCCCTGAGAGGCAGTGCCACCCATCCCAAATGCACTCCAAGAAGGGAACCCATTTCTCCCCATATGACCCAGGGGATCCTCAGACCACTCTGTCTACTCCCAGGACTCTGACCTCCTTACCCTAAGCCTGCCATGCATGACCCCAGTGATGGCGCAGACTTCTAAAACTTCAGACTTTGAACTCTGCTATTTTAAATAACTTGCAATAATCAGCCCCTCTCCTTTTCCCAGTCAATGGTTTGGGGGGAGAGTTTTTATTGTGCAATCCCTGAACTACTTTCTCTTTCTCTTTTCTATGTGATCAGTGTTCCCTCACCTCCATAGTACTCGCAATTTTTTTCTTCCCCAAATTAACTCTCCACAACCCTTCCCTTCCATGATGTAGCTGTTTTTCTCCCTCTAGATGTGCAGTCTGTTCAATCCTGAGATCAATTTGTTGGGTGTTCAGAATGATTTGATATTTATCTGGCTGTGTTGGAGGGACAAGACAACTATAGGGACCTTCTACCACAACTCCTCTCTACCAATGCTGAAGTATTTTAATATTAAATAGACATTTAAAAGTTTCAGCTACTTAAATTAACTATGAACCATTTTACAAATTAGGTATCAAGCAACTCATTATATAATACACAACTCATTTACTTATAAAGATAATAGTAAACTTAATGACTATGTCATGCAAATGATGTTGTAATTGGCATATTACCAAATAGCCTAATAATAGCCTAATAATAGCAAGTCCTTTACTTAGAAAAAAAATGTGTCCTGCCATTTCTTTAAGAATTACTTTAAAGACAGGATTTCGTTTCAGTAAATATTAATGTGTATTTGGGGGCTACTCAAAAATATAATTGATTATATGCTTTGTTGTATTCCTCTTGATCACTTTTAAATCCTGAAATATACTTAAACTCCTGGGTATTCCCCATTTAAAATGTATTTATATTTATATATTGCATTCAAACAATTTTCTAACTTTTTTAGGTCTTCTATACTTTAGTCAAGGTATCATGCTCCATATAAAACTTCTGCTTAATCTAAAACGTGGAATGCAAGCTCCCTTAGTTACTTCATAATTGCTCAAAATAGGCATCTATGAGTTACTCTAGGGGTTACAACAGTGAATCTAAAAACTTTTTATCCTTTAGAAAAGGAAAAGAGACCAAGGCACCTATAACCGGAATACAATGTAAATTATAAAAACTAGCATTATAGACTACGTAAATCCTCAAAAGAGGACACTAGAAAGAGACAGTCTGCAGTGTGGTATAGGGAAATGACAGGATAGTAAAGAAGGAACCTAGGAAATGGTTTCTTAGTTAAGCTTTAATAAAGAAGACTCTGATACACAGAAGTAGGATGCTTCAGGCTGACTTTTGCAATCCTTTCATTATTCAAGATGGCCAGAGGATGACTTAGTGAATGGCCCAGCATGGTAAGAAGACTGTATGAGCACAGAAGCCATGGAAAAAAAGGTGGACAGAAACTAGGATAGGAGGCCAGGATTAGTAATAATTGTGAGTGAGGCTCACCTATAAATTTTGGGAGACCTGAGGATTTCGAATGGATAATTACAATTATAATTTTAGAACTTTAGAAACTGTGTCACTTTAGAAACTCTAAATTGCCTTAATTTTTATTATTGACTAAAACAGGCACAAAGGGATCATTTGGCAATACATGGACTGACTAGCAGTGAGAGGCCATGAGGGTCTACTTGAGGGCATACTAATGAAATTGAAAAGAGGGGACACATCTAAAGGTTATGATAGAGTTAACATTGAAAGAATGTGAATTTGTAAGAATATGCAAAATACCATAGATACAGAAGAGGAGTATCTAAATCTGGAGGAAACTTTTAGGGAAAACAGAAAAGAGTCAATGAAGAAGAGAAGTTATATGAATTTTTTATAATCCAATTCATAGCCTCCCTCATCTTCATGAAGCATTCTTAACTACTGTCATTAATAGAGAATTCATTTTGCAGTAAGTGTAATGTACGAGTGCTAAGCTAGGAAATTGTCTAGTTTCAAATCCAAAATCAACTATGGGATCTTACACAAATCACTGAAACTCTCTGAGGCTCTGTATAAATTCTCTGAGGTTCTGCTTCCTCATCAGGAAAATAAAGAGAATAATTGTACCTTCACAAAGGTCTATGTTACCTTTTACTTTCAGGGCTCCAAGCATACCTACTAAATTTAATGACTTTGTGTGATTAAATTTTGTATAACCTCTATATTTAGCTTGGTATCTGCAAAGAGGAATTTTCCATGTTTTGTCAAGAATATGCTCCAGATCCTTCCTATTCACAGGGCTATAAAGACTAAAGCTTAAATCAACCCAATAACTCCTTGCAAAATACAACATCAATTTCTTCACTCATCCATCTATTCAATTAAACTGTATTTATTGAGAACATACTATGTTTCAGACATTATATTAAAGAAGAAGAATCAGCAGAGCTAAGGTCTCTACCCCCATAAACATTAGATCATAATAAGAAAAGAAAAACAATAAACAAATATACAAACTACCCTGAAAATAAAGGATGAGAAAGCCCCATGGGTGATGATGGTGATAAGCAAAGCAGTAGCCATCATAGTGGCCAGCGAAATCTGAGATATGGCGGATGAACAAGAGCCAGCCATACATGGGAAGAAGGTCCCAGGAAGATCTTTGATGATCAGCTCCTCTATTCACACCTCAGTCATCTCAGTTACATGGTGTGTCCCAAGTAATGTGTTTCTAGATTACTAATAACAATCAAGCTATTTACCCTCTCTTTGCCTCTTTTTGTATCTTAAAAATTGGTCTAAATTAGTACATGCCTCTTGGGATTATTGTGAGGATTAAAAGAGTTAACATAAATGAATTAGGTCTAAATACTAATAATAATAGCTTTGAAGTTTGTATATGATTTCTTTTTACATATATATGTGCTTATAAACTTGCATATACCTACATATATGCATATTGATATATGTAACCAAATAAATACACAAATAGGTGTGGTTAACATATAGTTAAAATATATATGTTGTTAAAATAGATAGACGATCATCTTTATTTTAATGCTATTCTTGCTTGTTTTCCAACATTTTATGGAGAATTTAAAAAGTGAAAGTGCTACAGCTAGCGTTACAATTTGCATATACTACAGAGTATGCCTGCATTAGGATGCTGCAGTGACAAAAAATCCTAAAAATTTCAGTAATTAATGAAATACAGCTGATTTCTTACACATGCAAAGGCTACAGCAGATCAGACAGTCCTCCTCCATATTGGCAGATAAGTCATTAGAAACAGGGAGCTTCCCAGACACCCTGAAAAGTGAAGAGAAGTCTTGATAATAATGGCAAGTAAAAAGGACAGACTGAAAAAGGGTGGTCTCATACTTCGGCCAGAACTCAGTCAGGTGGTCCAACCTACGTGCAACCGGGATGCAATAATATAGATTTAGAGATTTCCGATGTGACCAGCAAGAGGAAATGTACAAACTCATAAGATTGCCTCTGCCACAGTACCCAGTGGATTGAGTTGGATGTTTGAATACATATAAAAATTTATAGTTGTCACAGTGGAACATAATACTTTCATAACATTTGCTTCAACAGACAAAATAACAACCCATAAATCTGACATATTTGGATTCAGCTCTATCTCTCTAGATTAGAGGGCAAAAATATATTATTTATTTTGCACAAAGCTCCTTCTCAACACCAATTTCTCCCTATTTCTAGTATTGTTCAGATGGATTAAAAGAAGCATACTTATATATGCATTATAAACTATAATAACTGCAATGTAGTATAAAAACATGTTATTACTGTCATTCAATATGTAATATTTGTAAAATATATTAATATACAAGTACACACACACATACACACACTAACATGCACTGCCTTATAGTAACTCATAAATTACTATCTAGATCTGCTATTTTACTCATTTTGAATATTTTCACAAATCTCCAGCCACAAAGTAAAATCTTTCAGGGTGTATGGAGTCATAAGAGACTGGGAATGCTAAACTGGCCAGCTCTCAATAAATTTTTGTTGAATGAGTAAAACAAGGTCAGTTGGTGGAGATTTCATGCCAGGCTGAGGAATCTGGCGTTTATCCTATATAAGGATAACCATAGGAAGTTCTGAGCTGAGAAACAGCATGATGAAAACAGTAATTTAGAAATGTTACTATGTCATTGGATACACAAATGATGAGAGAGGAAAGGCTGGAGAGAAAACTAATCAAGAAGCTATTACAGTAATTCAATATAGGGTCTGCACTTACACAGTGGCTATGGAAAGAGAAATAAGGAGAAAATATTAGAGACGTTTTAAATTTTAAAAAAATGGTGAATTATTGAATGGTGAGTTATTGACCATACAGGGAGGAGAGAAAAAAAATCAAAGATTATTTCAAGATACTGAACTTAGGAGCTAGGAAGAAAGTGACACCATTGACAGAGAAAGGGCCACATAAATGGAGTGATTTGAAAGAATCACACACACTTATTTGCCAGAATACTTGCCAGTAATTCTTCTATCTGATATATGTGTGAAAGGGTGCATGCACATTAGTCATGATGAATTAAAATTATTTTATTCTAAGATACTCTCATAAAACAATAGTAAACTTCATTTTGGGGGTTGGAATAACATTTTTAATATTAATTTAGGTTATGGAGCTACAAAACACTATCAATACAATTCTCAAAAACAGGCTCACTAAAGTAAATAAGCATCATTTTCACTTCTAAGTTAGAAGGGAATTTTTTTCAACTATATACTGTAAACTATGCCACATAGTTTTTTGTCATAATTAGACCTAGGCAAAACCACTGTGTGAGCTTTCCATCCCAAGTTAAAATTGTCCATAATTCCTTGATTTTATTTATAGGGATAACATTTATGCTGACTTATAAATTAAGTAATGGAATTAATCTGACATTTTTCCTGTTATCCGTTAAATGATTTTGTTTATCAAATTGCTTTGTTTTGAACTAAACTCAATAGAAATTTCCTCATCCAATAAAATATTCCAATTCAATTTTCATTCAAGTAAGTGAATTCCCACCACATAAAGAAAATTCAGCCCCCAAACATTTCTTTGTTGCTTTAAGAACTATTAAAAGCATCCACAAGAACTATTATGGAGCCTGTCCTTCCTTCCTGATGGAATTTGCAGGAAGAGGAAATATGTGTATAAAGAAAAGAAAGAATTATAAATAACAGCATTTCTAGGACTCGGCTTCTCCTGGACTGACCCTCTTTCTGGAGGAAATATCTTTAGTTCAGGCAAAAAAGCCTTTATTTCCAGTGAAATAAACTGGAAATTCCTTTGAAGGCTTACTAAAAACCTATTTCCTCAATATTTTCTAATTATACAGAGTACCTATTATACAATAAAGGAGATGATTATAAGCAAAACCATATGTCAGTTTCTGTGCTTTTTCCACTGAAGACTGGAGACACAAGGAAGAGAAAGATATACAAATTTGTCAAACATCTATTTCACAATACTTCTTGCATGGGTTATCAGACTGAATTCTTACTAACTTTATGAAGTTCATCCTAATTTTATATTCTGCATTTTGCAGATGAAGGAACTGAGGATTTTTTGTTTGTTTTATGTTTTTTTTTTGTTTTTTAATTAAAGTCATATAACTTCTTTACTTTATCAAATCTAAATTAGTCTTGTTTTTAGACATACTATTATTTTATACAGAACAAAAGGGAGAAAAAAAATAGTCAACTAGAAGGCACCATTTATTACACAAAGGATGCAAAAATGCTGATTTGAAGGGGCACATGCACCCTAATGCTTATAGCAGCATTATCAACAATAGGCAAACTATGGAAAGGACTCAAATGTCCATTGACTGATGAATGGATACAGGATATGTTTGTGGGGTGTGTGTGTGTGCACACGCGCATATGTATATGTGTATACACACACACACACACACACACATACATATGATGGAATATTACTCAGATATCAAAATGAATGAAATCTTGCCATTTGCAATGATGTGGATGGAGCTGGGGTATATTATGCTAAGTGAAATGAGTCAGTCAGAGAAAGAAAAATATCATATGATTTCACTCATATGTGGAATTTAAGAAACAAAACAGATGCACATAGGGGGAGGGAAAAAAAGAGACAGGAAAAGCAAACCATAGGAGACTCATAGAGAACAAACTGAGGGTTGCTGGAGGGGAGGTAGTTGGGGGATGGGTTAAATGGGTGATGGATATTAAGGAGGACGTTTGTTGTGATGAGCACTGAGGGTCATATGCAAGTGATTAATTATACACCTGCAACCGATATTACCATATATGTTAACTAGAATTTAAATAAAAACTTAAGGGGCACCTGGGTGGCTCAGTTGGTTGAGCATCCCACTCCAGCTCAGGTCATGATTTCACGGTCCATGAATTCAAGCCCCATGTGGGGCTCTGTGCTGACAGCTCAAAGCCTGGAGCCTGCTTCAGATTCTGTGTCTCCCCTTATCTCTGCCCCTCCCCCACTCACACTCTGTCTCTCTCTGTCTCTCAAAAATGAATAAATGCTAAGAAATCTAAACAAAAAAAACTTGAAATAAAAAAGGACACCATTTAAGGATACATCACTATTTCAGAAATAATAAAAGGTGATCACATGTGAGAGTGATGTCAGCAAGATGGCAGACTAGGAAGCTGTTTTTCTTCCTCAACAAACATACCAAATTAACAAAAATTATAGACTAAGATACCTCTGTGAGAACTCTATAGACCAGTTGAGAAGCTGTAGCACCCATGCTATTATAAAACCAACAAGGGAGTCCAGAAAAAGGATAAGAAAAGCCATGGCATTTGGCATGTTTGTTGGACCCCCTTTTTCTATGTGGCGTAGTACAAAGCAACTGGAAAGAAACCCCTCACACCCAGGGTCCTCCCTCAGAATGGTAGCACAGGACCAGTGACCAATGTCCTGGCTTGTTTGGGGGCTACCAAGGATCAGTTTTCTGTCTTGATTGACTCAAAATGTTGACAGGATTGTTGCCAGAGTCCCACAGCCCACTGCACCTTGTTTTAATAGATATTACAGGCTTTTGTTATATTCCTTATTGTTATGTTTTTATGTGATTAAAACTCTAAGATTTTTTTTTATTACTCATTTTGCTTCACGGGTATTTCAATATTCACCTGAGTCCTGTTCTGCCAAGTCCTGGCTGTCCTGAGCAGGTATCAGTGACAGGAATCTGAAGGCTTTACCCCAACACCCCCCAGACTGACAACCCCACCCACCAGGCCCAGAATGAAGAGAAACTGGGGAATCAGATTTATCTTCCAGACATCACCACATTGGTCCAATCACAAATGCCTTTTTCTCACCATAATAAGAATTAGACACATTGAACAAGTGTGAAAGCTGGGCTTCTCATCTGATCCTGAAAGCTTCACAAGGCTTTCCCGAATATTGTATTTGGCCAAACTATCCTTCAAACATGAAGGAGAAATTCTTTCCTAGATAAACAGAAGCTAAAGGAGTTGATTATCACTAAACCTGCTCTACAAAAAATACCAAGGTAGTTCTTGTAGTTGAAATAAAAGGATAGTATACTGAAACATAAAGCCATATGAAAATATGAGGTTTTTTAGTAGAGTTAAATACATGAACAAATAAAGTAACTGGTACTATTATAATTTCAGTGCATAGAACTTAAATAACAGAAACATTAAAAATCCTATAAATCTACATGAACATAAAAATACATGAACATCAATATATAAGATTTTATTTGTGACATCAATAAAATTAAGTGGGCAGGCGTGGAACCATAAAACAGTGGAGTTTTTGTATGCAATTGAAGTTAAGTTATTATCAATTTAAAATAGAATACTATAACTTTAAGATTTTTATATACTTGCAATGGTTACCACAAAGAATAGATCTACTGAACACACACAGAAGTTAATGAGAAGGAAATCAAAATATATCACTACAAAAAAAATCAATGAGAACCAAAGGAAAACAGTAAGGAAGGACAAACATCCTACAAAATGTACAGGAAAAATAAATAAAATGGTAATAGGAAGTCCATCTCTATCAGTAATTACTTTAAATGTAAATGGATTAAACTTCATAATCAAAAGAAATGGGTTGACTGAATGGGTAAAAAACAAAAACAGAAACAAAAAAACAGAACACAATTATATACTGGCACAAGAGAAAAATTTTAGATATAAATACACACAAAGATGAGTTGAATCACTATATTGTATACCTGAAACTAATGTGTGTCAACTGTACTTGAATTAAAAAAAAAATAATTAAAACTAACTAAATAAAATACAGATGACATAGTAGGTATACACACACATACACACACACTGGAATTTTATTCAGTCATAAGAAGGAAATCCTGTGATTTGCAACAACATGGATGGACCTTGAGGGCATTATGGTAAGTGAAATAAGCCAGACAGAACAAAATAAATACCAAATGGTATCACTTATATATGAAATCTAAATAAAAATAGAATATAAAAATAGAAACCCCCAAAATAGAATAGAAAAGTGGTTGCCAGGGGCTGAGAGGAGGGGAAATAGGGAGAGATTGGTAAAAGTGTACAAACTTTCAGTTATACAATAAAGTCTGAAGATCTAACATAAAACATAGTGACTATAGTTAATAACACTATTATATAACAGAAATTTACTTGGTAGAATTTAAATGTTCCTACCCATCCCCGCAAAAAAAAAATTAAAAAATTAAAACAAAATAAGATAAATATGTGATATGAGGAATGTGTTAATACCTAGAGGTGGAAATTCTTTCATAATGCACATGTTTATCAAATCGCCACAATGTACACTTGTCAATCATACCTCAAAATAGCTGAAAAATATATCAATGTTGTATTAGTTTCCTATGGCTGCTAAAACAAATTACCACAAGCTAGGTGGCTTAAAATAATGCAGAATTATTCTATTACAGTTCCAGAAGTCTACAACTGGGCCAAAACAGACGTCAGCATTTTTTGGGCCTTTTTTTTTTTTTTAAGCTGTGTTCTTCACTTCATGGCCCCTTTCTCCACTGTCAAAACCCACATTTAGTGCAATTGTGAATGGGATCAGTTTCTTTATTTGTCTTTTTGTGGCTTCATTGTTAGTGTATAAGAATGCAACTGATTTCTGTACATTGATTTTGTATCCTGCAACTTTGCTGAATTCATATGGTTTCACTCTTATGTGGATCCTGAGAAACTTAACAGGAACCCATGGGGGAGGGGAAGGAAAAAAAAAAAAAAAAGAGGTTAGAGTGGGAGAGAGCCAAAGCATAAGAGACTCTTAAAAACTGAGAACAAACTGAGGGTTGATGGGGGGTGGGAGGGAGGGGAGGGTGGGTGATGGGTATTGAGGAGGGCACCTTTTGGGATGAGCACTGGGTGTTGTATGGAAACCAATTTGTCAATAAATTTCATATATATATAAAAAAAAAAACCCACATTTAGTTTAGCATTTCAAATCTTTCTGCTGAGGTCATCACATTGCCTGCTACCGTCTTTATAATAGAATCTCTTCCTGCTTTCCTCTCATGAGGACAATTGTGATTGCATTTAGGGACCAGAAAGAAAATAATGAAGGACAATCTATTTCAAGATTGTTTTTTTATTTTTTACGTTTATTTATTTTTGAGACAGAGAGAGACAGAGCATGAACGGGGGAGGGTCAGAGAGAGAGGGAGACACAGAATCTGAAACAGGCTCCAGGCTCTGAGCTGTCAGTCCAGAGCCCGACGTGGGGCTCGAACTCACGGACTGTGAGACCATGACCTGAGCCGAAGTCGGACGCCCAACCAACTGAGCCACCCAGGCGCCCCTCAAGATTCTTAATCAAGTAAGCAGTCTCTTTTGTTGTATAATTTAAGATTCACAGGATGCTGGATTAAGACCTGGATATATTTGGGTACTATAATTTCCCTATCACAGGTGTGTTTCTATAGATCTTGAGATTACCTTTCTTAACAAATTCTAACATATTAATAGTGCTTTGAAAACCATGTGCTTTGCTTTGGGGTGGAAGGATGCCTTTTTTTTTAATTCAGTTTACTACAAGAGCAAGCAAAATATTTGGGCAGACAAAACTTTCCTTGTCCCAAGGTCATAGAAGTTTCCTTTTCTCTCTGTAATCTCTGCATGCTGGGTTCTCTGAAAAGACCAACAAATATAAAATCGATGCCTATCATCAGTGGTTATTGGAGTATGTAGACAGTTAATGAGGATGCCAAAGATGAATATTTATCTGATCATCTAGCACATTCCCCCATAACATCACCAGTCTGTAAGTGAAGTTACAATCAGAAAAATAAACCATACTAGTTACCTACTAGCAGCCCTTGGTTACATGTTGCTTAGTAGTTGGAAATCACAGGTTTGTTTTTAAAAGGTGTCTAAGTTTTGTAGTTACCTACAGGAGGCAATTAATTTTTTTTTTTCTGATTCCAGTAAGAATGATTATGAAAACACATCACAACTTCTTTCCTATGAAGCATTGAGACACATTTGATTCCTTTACAGTGTTTTCAATTTTCATTGTTTAATTAAAACAATTACAGAGAAGGCCACTTGGAGGGCACAGCAAAAGGGACCATAGATGACTTCATAGTCATTCATTTGGCCCAATGGTGCTATTCTTACAATGATCTGTGGGATTTCTGTTGTCAGCAAATGTCCAGCCCATTGTTTTTGCATTTCTGTCTTCAGGGGGCAGCTGTTTCTCCGTGAGCTCCCATGGAGCTTCCCTGCAACACAGCACTCTATTCCCGGGCTCAACTGTCTCCACTAACGGCGTTTTCTTCCACAATGTGGCTCCCTGATGGGTCTCCTTGTGTTTCATTTTTACTTTGTATGAAATGTACTGCAAATAGCTGTTTATGCTCTGTCTATTTTATGGTGTCATGCCTTCTCTTTAGTGTATTAAGGGCCTGAAAGTCTTCTATTAGCTGTTTTCTACTTTAATTAGTTGCCTGCCACTCTCGTGTCTCTGAGCTATGTAATCTCCAACAGGTAGTAAGCTAAATTATCTGACACTTTTCTTTCTGTCAATTTGCTTTAAAATGTGCCTTAGCAGTTTTTAGAGGGTATATATTATCATTAAGATAACATACCACTAACTACTAAATATTCTTTCATGTCCACATAAAATATAAATATATATACAAATGAACCTTTAAAAAGTGAGGAAGTATAACAAACAAGTTCAATGCCTGAAAGAAAATGGTTCAGAACTAAACAAGGTACACTGTAGGTAAAGAGGACTTTTAATAAACACGAAAAATATGATCCTAGAATTTCTGATTTGTAGGATGGGAATAACACCTATTTCAGATATAATATTTGCAAAGTATCAGCATTTTGTCTGGCAAATAGCAAGTGTCAACAAAAGTGAATTATATTATATATCGTCATAGCATATCATGTAAATGTGTAGTTATTCATTTAACATAAATCTTTTTGGTGACTACCATGTGTCAAACCACCGTGTTTGAGTGCCTACTATGCGTTTGTACTGTGCTCATATGTCATACTGATTTCAACTAGCTCATTTCCTAAGAAATGAACCACAGACTTTTATTAAGCATGTGGAACCTGTTTTAGAGCAAGTTATTAAAAAATGATTATTATATGTATCTTGAATACAGAGATCACGTCTCCACAATTGCCACAGTTTATGTCATTTTAAAAGATTCTGTCTCTCCTGGCTTTTCTGGAACATCCAAACATTGTTACTCAACAAATTTCATTATACTTTTAATTATTTTTATGTTTTTTATGTTCATTTATTTATTTGTTTATTTATTTATTTTGAGACAGAGAGAGAGGAGAGAGAGAGAGCACTAGCAGGTGAGGGGCAGAGACAGAGGTTGAGAGAGAGAATCCCAAACAGGCTCTGTGCTGTCACCACAGAGCCTGATGCAGGGTGCAGACTCGTAAACCGTGAGATCATGACCTGAGCCAAAATCAAGAGTCAGACGCTTAACCAACTGAGCCACCCAGTTGCCCCTCATTACATTTTTACAATTTTAGGGAGTCACTGTAATACATGTAAGCATATGCTTCATATACAGGTTTCTTAGAACATTCAAACATTTAGATATGCTATGCAAATTTATGTTTATCACGGGGAGCCATTAAAATGTCTATGGAGACAGTCCAATTTTGTGGAATGGTTAATTCTACCATTCTCCTCTTCAAATGAATCTAAATAACTTTTACAGGCTGCCACTTTCATTGTTCCAGTGACTCCCAAATACCCACACGGTTATGTGATTTTGAATTATGCCCATCAATGATCTCCCTTCTATTTCCGCCCACAAAAAGCACAATAAGTGACTTCTATTGATCTCTGCCAAAGAATAAAATAGTGATCTAAAGAGGTTCTTGACAGTTAGCACAGTTGTAATATATGAGCCCCTTCATCATGTGTCTTGTAAATTTTGGAGCCTGAGGAACTAGAGATAATTTTTTTTGTGTGTCTATAAAACTAAGAGCTTGATGTAGGGTTGAAAGGGTCATTATATAATTAAGGGGTTACAAAGAGCCATACAATATATCCACTGCCTTCAAAACATTTTATATAAGTTCCTAAATATGTGGTTCTCACCACAACCAATGTTTTATCACTTGAAATGATTTAAATGGTACAATGTAGGTGCTAAAACAGGTAGAATTCTATTAATATATTTTATAATGTGACCTATAATTTTCTTTGTCAACAGATATAATATAGCTTATCAAATTTGATTAAAGTCATTTCAAAAATCAAGTTAAGTGAGTCAGCCAAGTGTTTTAACTCACGGAATTTTAGCAGATCTTAAATAAGACTAATGTAGTAGAGAGGCAACAAAGTAAGGTTGTTAGGAGCTCAGATTTGGTTCCACTTGGCCTGGCTGTCCAAGACTGCCACTGTTAACTCTGTGTCCTTTAAATCTGCAAAATTGAGATAATCAGATCTTACAACATTTTCATGGGAATTACTAATTGAGGCTTATGAAAGGCTTAGAAAAGAGCATGACACATAGTAAACCTTCAATCAACTGCCACTCTTACTATTAAAACCACAGACAAAACAGGTCTCTATCCCAAATCCATCTCACATAACAGAAATTCCTATGGCACATTCACATAATAACAAATGTGAAAATATCATAGACATCATCTGAGGAAATTATTACCATTACTCAGTGTTTATTCTAGTAAATTTCTATTTTCCCATTACCTACAGAAAAGTCATATTTCAGTCTTTCTCCTTCCTACTAATAGTCGTTTTGCCATAGCTAAAGAAAGAAATCATTGTGAAGAGAACATATTAGTCCTTTACGATATTACCATATCATCTTTTGAAATTTCATTTTTCTCTTCCTCTAGAGTTACAGGCTGGAAGGTAAGAGCAAGAGCAGCGTCCCAGTACTCTTGCTTTTCTCACTGAGAAAGATTACAGATCTCTTTTTCCTTTTTAAAAAATATTTTTTAACATTTATTTATTTTTTTGAGGCAGAGAGAGACAGAGCATGAATGGGGGAGGGTCAGAGAGAGAGGGAGACACAGAATCCAAAACAGGCTCCAGGCTCTGAGTTGTGGGCACAGGGCCCGATGCGGGGCTCGAGCTCACAGACCGCGAGATCACGACCTGAGCCGGAGTCGGACGCTCAATCAACTGAGCCACCCAGGCGCCCCCAGATCTCCTTTTCCAATGCACGGACCCATGCAATTTGATTTGTACAACTGCTTCGGGAGGGATTTGATACATGTGGATTTTAATATAGAGTATGAGTACCAATAAATTATCATACCCTGAATCATCATTTGGAAAGAAAAAAAAACGGTTAAAAAGTTGGAATATGTGAAAAATTCTCCTTCTGTCATTTTCCTTGCAGTCAGAACCTAAGTTGTGGTTCATCTACAGAAATTCTTTTTCCACAGGGTAACAACATCTTTGATATTTGAGGGAAGAAATAAAAGTTAATTTCCAAGACCTCTGGAAACTATACTCCTCACTCCTTAGGAAAAAAAAGAGAAAAAATATCTAATCTGAAAACAGTCTTTTGCAAGACAAAAATTCTGTCAGGCCGTGCTAAAATCTATTTGCCATTGAATTTTGAACATATTCTTAAATTTCATTAGGACATAATGCATTTTCATTTTTCAATGTTAGGTTAAATATTATATTGAGTAATGCCTTTATGAATTTAGTTATGGATTCCACAGTCTATAATACTCCTTTGTATGTTTTGGTGACTCTAAATCTGCTCGATTTCTTCTAGGAATTATTTTCTAATATTCTTCTTTTTCCACTATAGCAGACTCCTCTTTCCATTGAAGTTCCATTTTGAAATGCTCATTAGATGTTGAATGTCTATCAGTAACCACAGTCTATGAGCCCCTAATTCTTCTGTGTGCCTTTCAACTTTCATTTTCCTCAACGCAAACACTTTCATATTTTTACTTTCATCTATTCTTTAAGGACTTGCAGGATGACAAAACCTCTTTCAGAAAGAGCTGGGTCAGTAATATAAGGCATTTTTTTTTTATAAAACTCTCTACCATGCATAACAGAGCAAAACAGGAAACAAGTGGAAGCAAACTAGAGTTGTGTGAAATTGCTCATTTATTCTTCTCAAATAGTTTTCAGTTTTTCATGAAACCGCGGAAAAATTCACAAATTGTATTCCAATGAGATGAATATTTGTTTTCCAAGTTTTCATCAAAACTTTCGTCTTCAGGTAAACATTGGATATGCATAAGACATCCTGTTCCCGTGTGTGCGGGTAGTACCTGCCTGTTCACAGGCCTGAAAATGGAAGTAGGATATTAAATATGCACAGACTGACTGACTGGATAAGGAGAGATGCAGACAGTGCTGTGACTAGTGAATACACACCGATGTTTGGGTGGGCAGGATCCTTTCCGACTTTTCACTATTCCAAAATGAAGAGTTTAAGCTGAAGGTTTTTCTAATAGGAAATAATTGTTTTGATTTGCTGTCTCTACCTTTTTGGCTAATTGTCCTGTGAGGCACCATCTTCGTTGTCATAATCTTTTTTTTTTCTTTTATCAGTAAATAGGAAAAACTAATAATAAATGGCCCAGATATTTTGGTGTTTTCCCAGCATTCATGGTTTAGTTTCCATATAGAACATCTTTCATGCTGGTGTAATAATTCATTTATTTCCTGCTTCAAATCATAGTTTTCTGAGTGAACAACTTTAAATGCCATAGTTCCTTAACGCATCAGTAACAAGATGGCAAGTTTTAGTATCTGCTAATTTGAAGTACCATGTAAAGGGTACTTTGAAATTGTTTTTTCTCTATGTGCATTTAAAGGATATGTGGGTGATAAATAGTAAGGAGGGCACTTGTTGGGATGAGCACTGGGTGTTGTACGTAAGTGATGAATCACTAAATTTTACTTCTAAAACCAGTATTACATTACATATTAACTAGAACTTTAATAAAAACTTGAAACAAACAAAAAAGAAAATAAAAATAAAGGATTTTAGAACATTTTTTAATTTGGATGAGGTAAATTATCCCATCATGTAACTTTGACACAGACATACATAAGATACAAGCCCAACAGGAAATTCCATTTAGAGCCCCCGTAAGTGGTTGAACTAAGAGGCGAATGTCCCTTGCCTGCCTGCTTGCTTCCTTTTCTTTTTTTTTTCTTTTCTTTTTTCTTTCTTTCTTCCATTTCCTAAAATCTCAGAACTTCTCATATTGATCTTTAACCTTCACAGAAAGTGACGCAAGAAACACCCATGTGTAAACTGAGCAGATGTAGGACAGTAGAAAATGGTGAGGCCTGTGTGCCCAGCCTAAAGTCTATCAATTTCCAAATGATATGAATGCTCTGCACAATGGATTCAGTCTGCCTTAGCCAGTTTTTGGTGCCATTCCAAAGCTCTGAACTTCTTTTAAATGTTTTGTCTTTATATTCTATACCTCCTATCTAGCAATGGACTCAATTATATTACTGTTTGTGTCTCATGATTTCCTTATTTAGCATAGCATAATAAAAGATTACCACATGTTCACCTGTATGCACTGTCCTCCCAGCATGTACAATGCATCTGTGTAAGCATGTATAAAAGGTATTCATTTAGCGGTGCCTGGGTGGCTGAGTTGGTTAAGCCTCTGACTCTGACTCTTGGTTTGAGCTTAGGTCCTGATCTCGCAGTTCGTGAGTATGAGCCTCCCATTGGGCCCTGCGCTGAGAGCATGGAGCCTGCTTGGGATTCTCTCTCTCCCTCTCTCTCTCTACCCCCCACCCCGCCTGCCTCAAAATAAATGAATAAACATTTAAAAAATAAAAGGTATTCATTTAGTCTGTTTTTTTAGGTTTGTTTTGTTTTGTTTGCAGGATAGGAAAGGGTTTGTTTTCCTTTTATTTAATTTCCTATACTTTCATGGTTCTTCAATGTCCTTTTGTTTTACTATCAGATTTTGAAAATAATTTTTGAATATTAAAGTACTATAATTAAAGTTTTTAAGTTAATTATTCCTTTTGATATCCTTGCCTCTATATTTCTCATGTTAAACATGCTATTTATCACATTTGTTTTGTTTAAAAAAAGAGTAGCTAATGTCTATAAACATTGAGGTGAGCTCCAAGTTCCCTCTTGTAGACCAGCTAAGTAGGGCCTTGGATGGTAACTGCACACTGTAAATATGAATGAAGAAAACAATACAGTCTGTTTTTAAACCCTAGGATGCTGAGTTCTCCTAAATTGAAGGTGTAGCCAGAATTATCATGGAAATAAACTTAACTTCTATGATGTGCTTTATTTCCTAAGTAGGGCCATAGTCAGGAAGTTTTCCCAGGAGGTAGAATCAAATTATGAGATCCCTAGGAGTTTAAAGACTTTTGTGGGCTATATTAGTACATTTGCTCATGAGAAGTCTTCCATGTTTACTTTTACAATTACCTCAAAATTTGTACTGAGTATCTGTTATGTACCATCACATTATAATATCTATGAAGGTCACATCGGTGACTAGGACACACAAATCTTCCTCCTCAGGGAGTTTAAAATCTAATTGATAAAGAGATAATTCTGATACATGGCAAACACAGGGTACCGTGAGAGGCATCTGACCCAACTATGTAAAATCATGGTGGCCACTCAAGGTAGTACAGAGCCTAACCTAGGTTTTTGTCTGATTAGGAATTAACTAGTCAAAGGGGAGAACAGGCAAATGAGTGTTTCAGACTGAGGAAACATGTAAACAGATTCAGAAGAAACACAGAGTATAGATGAGGAACAGAAAATAATTTACTCTGGTAGGAGGTTATGGTATGAGGATGGTGATGCTGAGAGATGAGTACGGAAAGGGACCAGTGCATGAAAATGTGAAAAGCCCATAGAGACTGTAATCACAACTATTTACTTTATCCTGATGGTATTGAGGGAAAGATGGTCATTAAGGAATTTTTTTAAATATTGAATGGTTTTAATAGGAGAAATGTTTAATATGTGTGTGTATATATATGTATGTGTATATATATGTGTGTGTGTGTGTGTATAAATGGCCAATAATATGTCTCTCTCTCTCTCTTTCACACACACATACACACATACATACACACACACACACACACACACACACACACACACACACACACACATTTATGCCTAACTATATGGATTTCCTGAGTCCTAAGGACTGATTAAAGATGGAAACAGTTATAAACCTAAGTGAGTGCCCTGAGTCATTTTAGTGCAAATCTCTACCCCCTCTCCATGCCATGTATGACAGATGCATTACGAATATTCTGCTATCAAGGCAGTCATTCCCCCCTTTACTCTGCACTCACAGGATTGATTCAGTTTTGTAGAGGTTGCATGAATTGAAAAAAATATATATATATGCTCCCACTTCTTACCAGTTATGAGTCTGGCAAGTAACTCAACTCACCTTGATTTTAGTTTCTTTTTATGTGTTAATTAAAAAAAAAAGTTTGGTACTATTTCACTGGCCCAATACACAGTACTAGAGAATACACAGTAATCTGAATATTTAGGGTCCACAATGTATTATTATTGTGTTATATCAAAGGAATTTCTCAGAAAAGTCTGTACCATAGCACAAATCATGACAAAGATAACTTAGTCTATGTGAGGAATGTCTGCTGGAGCCAGCCAGTACAAAAATCCTTCATTTGTTTCCAATTCATTAAGTAGCTACTGCAAATAATAAGAATGTAAGAAGTTTATGAGATCTACAGATGATTCTAGTAGGGGGGGTGCAAGAACGACACTTTGAAAGTTGGAGGAAGAAGGAAAAGGATAAAATTTAAAAAAACTGAAATTTATTATTTCTTACATAGCAAATGCCAGGGAGTATCATGTAGTGTAAGTAATGATGGGGAATAATGCAGGTAGATAAATTTCAGTACGTTTTAAACAAAGGATATGTAACTGCTCCTACATGGCATTCTTTGAGCACCTGACATATAAGGACTGTTCTGATCATGCTTATCATTGTTACCAGCTGGGAATAAAGTTTCATGTATTCTAGTTTATCTCAAAAGAAAATAAAGAACATATCTAAGGTCCTCCTGTGCTGAGGTCTAATCATCTTTGCATCATTGACAGAAAAACCTAATTTTATTTGCCTTGTTGATAAAAAGTTTTATATTCTTCCTTTGCGGGTGGGTCTTTTAGCCAAACTAGAAAGACAGCATTTCAAGTCTTGGGAGATAGCAGATGTGCTCAGATTTCTTTGGTGAGTCACTAACTCCAGTAGGTAAACTTGGAAAGACATGCAAACAAGGGCTCTGCAAACCATCTGTGGCCCTGCTTCCTACCAATTCTGGTAACCACCTCTAACCAAGGCATGTATTTACATTCTTAACAGGAAAACTTCATCAAATTCAGAAACTCCCTGACTGTGTCTGGCAAGGCAAGTATTACTTTCAGATATCTCTAGGTTATGGTCTATCAATTAAATACATTTTTGTATTTAATGCAGATTCAACTAATTTAACTTTCACAGGCTATCAAACAGGAATGCAAAGCCCTATTCCTGTAAAGAGCTTGAATAAAGAATAGGTTATCATCCTGAATACCCTTTTAGTTAAAGTGATACCTAAACTTTACTAGACTAATGAATTGAGACCATTTCATAGGAATTTTATTCTACCCCATTTACTTCATGCAATATCCAAAATGTTGTACACTCTTTGGCTGCCTGGTGGGAACATGTGTTAGACATACATTTATTCACAACTCAGGATCACAATGGACTCATTAAGAGTCCTTCTCATTGTAAAATAGTACCTTCTGCAAACACTTCATACGGTTTATCAATCAACTCAATTTACATTTGTGAGTAAATACCCCCATGGTGCTAGGGGGACTTAATATAAAAGAAGATACAATAAATGTTTAAAAGGCTAAATCAAACAAATAAGTTTTTAGTTGAACCTTACAAATCAACAGTAATTTTAAAGCTCTCATGCATAAACGAATAGATTTCCTGGCTGAGGGGAGCAGGGTGTGGAAGGATGTGATCTATTAGAATCAGTATGCAAAGTGGCAGGTGGAGGTCAGTGATTGTAAATTGTGGCAGAAACTCTTTCAGAATCAGGAAGTCTTTATGTGACAAGCTTGCACTGAGTAGGTCCAGAAAGGAAATTAGTAAAAGGAAGTTGGTAAAACACATGCACCATACATACACACACACACACACACACACACACACACACACAACTTTACTTTACATCAACCTTAAGGTCAAGAGTGTGATTCTAGAACAAAGAAAACCGCCTCTTTAAGGTTAGCAACATAGATTACATTTTAAACATTTATACTAGAGAACCAATCAGTAGCAACCCAATTTTATCTGTACTAAATTCAGGGAAATTTGAAGACATCCATGCTTGAATATCACACAGACAATTATGCAAAACATCAAGCCGCTTCATAGGTCTGCAGGGACTGGAAAGAATATCTGAGTATCGTCTGCATACATATGACACTGCAGGCCACGGGACTGAATAATGTTATTCACTAAAAATATCTAAATATAAAGCTAAATAGGATTTCAAACAAGCCCCAAGGGAATCAGAAAGTAACTTGGCAAAGCAAAAACCATTCCCTAAAGGAACAAATTGAAAAGAGAATATAAGGATAAAGAAACTATCCAAAGCAACCCATGTTAATTCCAGAAAATTCAAAAACATAGAGTTCTATCAAGTAATAACACAGTCAGCAGTATTCCAACTAGACAAATAACCTTAAAAGAGTACAAGAAAACAGGCATTCACCCAACAAAAAATGTTTATGGACGTTATGTTCTAACCTACGTCCCAAGGGCAGTAATATGCACATTCAACATGAGGTGCTAAAATGATATCCTAGCAAAAGTTTAAGATATATTGCCTTTGTCTAACATTTGGTAACAATTTTAAAGCACTGTTGATGAAGAATTAAAAAACAAAAAACAAAAAACAGTGCAAGTGTCTGCAATTCTATATTCTACTCATCTTGTTTTACCTCTATCATTGTGGACCCTTTATCTCATGCCCCATTCCAGAAAAAAAAAAGAAAATAATTTATATATGATCTTAAGGAATGGAAGGTTATATTGCTGCTGTGTCGTCCTTATCATTATCTATTTATCCAAAGCTGTTAAAATTATCTTGTAAGTTTTCTTCCTCCATGTAGACCATGCATCATTTTTTTATATTTTATTCTTGATATGTTTCTCTTATTATCCTAATTGCCAAAATTTGCTACCTCAAAGAAAAATTACACAAAATGAAGTTAAACAGGCAAGGAAGAACTTACTTAAGGGGAGGAGAGAGTTTGAGCATAACTGCTCTGAAACAAAAGTTAAGTGGATTTTTAAATTCTGGGATGAAATAATGAAAAGTACTGGAGGGCCTTGTGGAGAAGGATGGTCCATGATTAGCCTATCTATGTTTGCCTATTGTCAATCATCTCTCATTGAAGGTAGGCTTCCTTCCCATCCCCACATAGAAACTAAGACACAGGAGCTCTATCTTCCTTGATGATTACATGATTACATGTCAAAGGGATGGCTTCCTAGATCCTTGAGATAGACTTTCATGAACTGCGAAACCGGCTAAAAGCTGGGAAAAATTTACATCTCAAGGGGGCAGAGAAAGAATTTAGAATTGCAGGGTTTCTAAAGTCAATGTGCTAAGAAAAGGAAATGTCAGAAACCTGTCCAAAGTTTACTCAAGCTGTGAGGAATATTAAGGCCATCTTGGTCAGCCATATGTATGTCTTAGAAAGTACTGCTCAACTGCCCTAGAAGCTTCTCTCCCACACTGATGGCAGTTGGAAGTACTCCAGATTTTGATTAACAGAATAAACTCACCAATTTCCATAGCAAAATAAAACAATGATCATTACATCATAGAAAAATAATCAAGTATGACTATGTTCATGAATGTGTTCAGTATAATAAAACAAAATCATATTTAATACCATCATCATGATGATCAAAAATGGATAAGCCTCATATGTTTCTAACAACATCATATGAAATAAAAAGGTGGCAATAGACATATTTTTTACATTTTCACTAAGGTTATGAATCTTCTGTAATCAATAGTCATGGATGTAATATTTTAAAATTTTAAACTTTTCAATCTTTTGATGCTTAGAAAAATAAATATAGCATTGCATAGATGCTATGTGACTACATGTCAATATTGAAGAAAAGAAACTAATTCTTGACCACCATTAGTTTTAAATGAATACTGCCACACCAGTGGGCAAGATGAAACCCACCAGATTGGTTTTCTTTGCCCTGGATCCTTTGCAATAAATCATTCATATCTATACGCTCTGAGGAGTTTGGCAGAACACATCTCAATTAACATACCTCAGTGCTTCAATTTGGTGGCTACCAAATTAGAAATTTAAACAACATAATGGAAAGAAGTCTTTCACGATAAATAAATGTTGTTGCTGTGGGCAAGCTTGGGTCTTTTCTAGTTTTCTTGTCTTTTCTTGTCTTTTCTTTTCTTCTCTTTTCTTCTCTTTTCTTTTCTTTTCTCCCTTTAAACTGTGCTTGCCTGTAAGCTAGCCACCTGGCTATACCTGGCTTTTCTTGGGAGAGGAATCTATGCTCCTTCCCAGAGACCCTTCCATTCAAGTTGTTAATAGCTTTGTTTCATTTCTTCTTGAAAGAAAAACTAAAACTTGTTGGGGAATTTTTCTAAAGTCACTGCAGGTTGTTAATAATTTGGTTAAAAACAATTAAGCCAATTTGTTAATATGAAACTTAAACTCCTTCAGATAGAACACTAAGCTCGCAGGATAAAAGAGACTGCCTAAATGGAAGGTTCTCGAGGGAGGCTTGGAGCCAGACCCAGCATGAGGTGCTTTATTTTCTACTGTAAATCTTCACACTTCTGCAAAATTGTTGGAAGCCAGTACCTCTGTGGGTAGTTTTGTTTATTCTTTTCTGCATGTAACTGGTCCCTACTGGGAGTACCTCTAGTTGCTCCTAAGCAGATACCCTACAGCTAGCTCAAAGCATTAACAGAATGCAGAGTGAACTGAATACAGTGTGACAGATGCTTTCAGAAGGAACAGCCAGGGTAGAAACAAAAGACAAAGAATAACTGAGATATACAGTACTTGCCTCTAATAAAGAGGGAATTGAAGCTCATTCTCCAGGAATAGGGGAAAAGCCCATTCAATTATGTTAGTCCTGTTTATACTCATGAATCATTTGAAGTAAACTGTCTAGCTTTCATCAGTCATAAATACCTGTCAGTAAAAGGTAAGGTGTTTAGTCTTCAAATAGTATCTCAGCTAGGAAATGACCCAATGTTTCTTCTTATTGCAGCTAAAAGTCTAGTTCAGTCTCAAGCATTGATATTCATGTGTGCAGATAAATTTATATACACTATATTTATTCATTCATTTTTCCATTCAGTATGTTTATTGACTGTCTCCTCTGGTACCAAGTACACTGCCCTAGGCACTATTGATACTGCCATAAGAAAAGAAGAAATTCACATTCTCTTATTCATCTAGCCATTGGATTAAATTAATAAAATAATTCTATCAAGGTGACTATTTTAAAACTTTTTGTTGTTTGCTGTTTTGTTTTAAAACTCTTGATCCCAGTTTTAAGAAATTTGCTTTGAGGTTCCAAGTCTTCAATTAGATTGTCCCTTGCACATAGATTGTTTTCTTTGCCAACCTGCATATAAAAGTTTCATAGGCAAACATGTACTGATTCTCACCTGAGCATATCTCTAAGATGGAGAGGTACACATGATTCTCAGTAGGACTGTATATCCCTGTGACTGTCTTTCTGTTCACATTCATATATATATGATATACAACCATAGAAAATGTGTCTATAGGATAAAAACTACTGATATTCATATTAGGCTTTTGAAATCAAATGTAGGGGCGCCTGGGTGGTTCAGTCAGTTGAGCACCCGACTCTGGCTCAGGTCATGATTTCGCTGTCCGTGAGTTCAAGCCCTGCATTGGGCTCTGTGCTGACAGCTCGGAGCCTGGAACCTTTTTCAGATTCTGTGTCTCCCTCTCTCTCTGCCCCTCCCCGACTCATGCTCTATTTCTCTCTCTCTTGCTGTCAAAAATAAATATTAAAAAAATCAAATGTAAATATAAGCATAAAGTCAGTAAAATACATGTTATATTTATATGCAGATATTGTCATATCCAACAATAAAAAATAAATGAATTTTGTATTTCCAGAGATATTTCTGATATAAGCTATATTAATACCCCAAGGATATAACTTGCCCACTTTCAGGATGTAATGCTGTATTAACTCCTTAATTTCTAATTGAAGAAGACTTTATATTCTACCCTAACAACTTATGAACGAATTTTAAAACTTTATGTTTGTCTTAAAATCTACCTATAATTATTTATATTAAAAACAAAATAGCTACGTCATTGAATCTGTTTTAAAGAATGTATGTGAAGGAAAACAGGACACATTGGAAAATATTTTCCTCTCTCTTCTGCCTACATTATATATGTCCCAACTTAGTACACATTAATTGTTAAAGCTAGAAAAAAAAATATGGTAGGAATCTTAAATGAACAAATTTGGCTTAAACATTACAGAGTGGAGCATAATGTTGGAGAAAATAGCTACAGCCATTCCATTTCCGTAAATGAATAGGTAGACAAAGGCTCAATGTAAAAGAGCATTGAAATGTCTAAATAAATGTTTTGTCCAAGACCCCCAAATTGTGTAAGAATAACTTATTGATTTAGTAATTGCAAAAAATTTCAGAAGATAAGATGGATAAAGGATGCTTTTTTTTTTTTTACTTACATTTTTAACCAATGTTAAAAAAAAAGTCTCGATTGGAACTATTCTACAGTCCAGTTATCCTAAAAATAAGTGGTTTAAGTGTTTCAGTGTTTCAAAACTTATGATTTCTTCTTAACCTCTGCCTCACATTTCAGATTAATTTTTACTTCTTTGTCATTCATTCATCATCAGCCCTCTAACAAGATAAAACTCTGGTTATTTTACCAATAACTGGAAAACATTTATTAAACGTCTACTGTGTACCAAGTATTTGGAGGTTCTGCACAAGAAATAGCACAACTCCTGACCAAACTTGTAATCTTTCTGAAATTAAAGAAGTATAAATGCATATACATCAGAACCAAACACAACATGTATAGGATAACATGAAGCTATATCAGCGGCTATTGTTCTTTGTTATCATAAGTGTTTATTGTACACACCACTATTTTACTTAATGCCAGATGATGAAGAAATGAAAGAGCTCTTCCCTGTCTTTAAACATTCAAATGATGAAACTCCTTAAGGTGGACTATTTAAGACATCGGTTTAGCTAACCTAACCCTTCACTCTCCTAATGAAGAAGATGAGTTTATAGTGCAGAAAATAGATTGTACGTGAACAGAAAATGACTTAAAAAAGAAGTACAAAACAAGTTAAACGATAACAAGATGTAATATGATTGTTAAGTATTTAATAAAAATGAAAAAGATTCTGAAAATGGAATAAAAAAGCTAGGGGTATAATTAATTAGGAAAGTCTTTAAAAAGAAATCCTCACGATGTCTCAAATGTTACATACTTATTGAGAGGCTACCACACATATCCGTCATGCCCCAGGGACTTTGAAGTGGAGTCCAGCTAACTATATACAAAGATCCAAAAATATTTAATTTCACATAGAGTAGGTGAAAATGCCCAAGAAGACAAAGGCTATGCATGAATCTGTGTAAGAAAATGAATATAAATGCAGGCGATTTCACCAAAAATATAAAGCCAGTCACACACTGACAATGAAAACACCAAGAACCATCAGGTAAAGTAGAATTCTATAGCAGGGGAAATACGCATGACTATAATATATATTATCATATACATATGATATAAAAACACATATATCATATGTATTATTATACCCTGTAAATAAATGACCCCCCTTAATTTCTATCCCTTACAAAATTCCTTCATTGAACATGTTCCTTACAGGATAAAAAGAGTTTGCTAACTTTGGTCAGCAAAACAGATGTTAAGTGAAATCAATTGAATTTTTAACAGGGTAGGGGATAAAGAACTGAAGATAAAATGTGGCAAGCTATATCCAGGTCAAATTCAAGTCCTCCTTGTAACAGCTAATCCCACAGACTCATGTGGGATTACAGTATGAAAGAGTTATTGGCCTCTGTTACCATGTGGCATGATGATCCAGGGTCCTAAAAGGAGGTCATTGAACCAGCGTAAAATGTCATGGTGTCACTCTCAGTGCCCCCTCTAACATCTCAGAAACATGTACCTACATTTACTTTTGGAAGTGTGAGTTCCTTGTAACACTTGAGAAGAGCTCACACATTTTATAAGAGTCTGTGTTTGAAAAATAGTAATATGTGGGCAATGGGATATTCTTCACTTATTATTCAGATCTTTCAACATTTTAAGCTCTTGCTCTTATGGGGCCTAAGGCTGTTGGGTTTATATTAATAGTTTCTAGTATCAGTTTGCAAGAAATATTACCATTTCACCACACTAGGTATTTTCCATGTTAATATTTTATATTGCAAAGCTAAATGTAGTTTGGCTGATAGCTAAAATTGCAGTCATGGTTACCTGAAAATTTCACTTATGCTTTATTCACAAAATCCATCTTTGCTCAAAAGCATAAAGTGACTTTAAACAAATTCCTTGTCTGTTTAAATAAGTTTTGTCTCTCAAAGAAATCAACTGATAAACACATGAGCAACTAAACTCCTTATTTTCTGGATATAGTCAAGAAAAAATTTTAAATATATATCTGACCTGTGTCACTAGCATTAACAATATCTGCTGTGTCTCTAAACATGTGGACACTGTTTATTCTCTTATAGAATTTATTTTTAACCTCTTCAAATTAAGCTGACATTAGCAGTTGATGATAATATTGTCACCAAAATGTCAAAGACTGACCAAATATCCTGATGTCTGCTCCACAACAATGAGAGAGATGTCAACCTGGAAAAATATTGAAATTCCAGCCAGCATGCTAGTTAGAATCTACTTTTTACAACGTGTGCTTTCAGGTTTGCCCCAAGAGAAAATGCCAACTAAGTTAAAAATGGGCAGTGTTCTTTTTTTGTTTTCTCCTTCTCACAAAGGAATATGAACAGTAACTGATTCAAATACTTATATATAAATCAGTTCAAATCCCTATTTTGTGGCTAATTAAATGAGTAGCTAAGTCACCATCACCTTTCTGTATTTCTCCATAAATCCAATAAAATATAACCAATATACATTCATTGTTACTCCACCGGAATCAATGTTTTCAGAATCATATATTTCTTCTGTACTATGCTGTGTGGCTTCATTTGCCAGTTTGTCTTAATCTCAAATAAAATTAAATATTAAATGAATAAATTTCTAAAAAGAAATTTTCTTTATATTTACCTTGATCGTCAATTTATTCTTTATACATATGACCAATAATTATTTTATAAAATAATTTGATTCTTCAGAGTAGTTGTAGTTGGGAGGAAAAGAATGCAAAAATAAATGAGGCAAGTGTCCTTCATTGACACACTTATAAATCGGGGGTAGGGGTGGGGAGAAGATTACAATATAATAAATCCCATAAAGAAGACATTCACAGAGTGCTCTGGGAACTCAGACACTGAGGATGTCAAGAGTATTTCCTCATAGAAAAGAGTACATTAGTTTGCCTTGGAAGATGAATAGGGTTATTTTTACAGGGACAGAAGAGGAGGGTTTAGGAGATAGATAGCAAATTAAAGACCTTAAAACAATACACTATATTAGAGAAAAGCTAAATCTGAATATGGTTGGAACTTAGAGGTTTTCTTGATGTTAAGTGACATGACTGACTTTATATAGAAATTATTATTGTTTCTCTTTTCTGAGACTGGTGCTATCTGGTCTTACTAGGATCTCTTCAAACTGCTTCAGGAGAAGCTCTTCCCTTCACTCATTATGTTGCAGTCACATATTTCTTTGGAAATATTCAAGTTCACCAAACTTCTTTTCTCCCTTGGGATTCTAAACTTCCTGTTTATTTTCATTGGAACCCAATTCTTCCATCTTTTCATGACTAGCTCCCTCTTATCACTGAGTCTTAATTTACACACCACTGAGGTAACAGCCACATTACTCCTTCTCCCGTAACAGTATTTTATTGTCATCACAGCAACCATCAGATTTTTGAAATTATCCTGTCTTATTTACCTGCCTACTAACTGTCAATTGCTATAAAGATATAAAGCCTGTAAAGTCAAAAAGCCAATCTATTATTCAACACTAAAACCATCACATATGAAACAGAGGCAGGTATATAGTAGGCATTATATAAATATGCTTAAATGAAGAAATAAATGATGCAAAGGGAAAAGCAGATGGGATGTATACACTCTAAGAACAATCAATCAAATAATAAGCGTATTTAGTATGTCGGCATCAAAATTGCATTCTCCGTGATGGCTTTTTAAGATTGGACTTCATCAAGAGGCACACAGTAAAAAAAGAATAGAAGAACTTTGTGAGGAAAGTAGGTCCTACATTTTGTAAATGTAGCTAAATGAGCCAGTAAATATGTGTATTAATATTTATTTGCTTACATTTATATTCAAAGGTGGATGAACTCTAGCGATGTTGATTTTATGTTTACCTCACTAATATCACAGAATATTTGTGAGATTCAAATGAAAAACGGATGTAAAAGTGTCATAAAATGTAAGAAATTGCATTTTCTTGCATTCTAGCAGTAAAAGAAATAAAATATAGATTCTTCTGGAGTAGAAAGAAAAACAATTTAAAATACCAATTAAATAGACTACCACTGGTATATTTTCCATTACCATCTGGTTCCTCTCAGTCTATGAATTTAGTCAGGAAAACAATAAGTAACAGAATTATAAGAAATAGATCTTTTGTTATCTTCAGAAAAATTATTGTATCATGATGAAAACAGTGTTCTTTTTTAAATGTCACACAAAATTGTGCATGGCCAGAGTAAATGAGCTGGTAAATGGGCTGGCATTAATAATTACAATGACATGCATGCAATTTCAAGTATTGACTAATAAAGTGATTGATAATTTTCAGATAATTAAATTTAAAATTATGAAAGCACTTTAAACAAACATGCCTTGTAGCGTTTATACTGTTTAATTATGTACATGCTAAATGTAGCAATAATTTATTTCATCAGTGAAACTTTGTGAATAGATGTGCAAAATAAAACAATTTCAACGAGAATATTAGTATCATAGGGCATTAAATGTCATTCTTTTTTAAAATAATGGTTTATTTTTTGCAGATATTTTTACCCTTGCTCTTCATTTTGCATATGATTTCATACTTCCATTAGGCTGCAGAATTAATTAAGCTTTTAATCTTACTGTAGACTTACAATACACTTTCTGAAGCTCTATCAATAAGAATTTTGAAACAAATAAAAAAAAAAACCCTAGATTTTTTTTCAAGTGAAAGAAGAAAAAGAAAAAGGAATCATAATCAAGAGAACCTGAGAAGACATGGTTATTAAAAGTAATGTGGTATCTTTGTTGGGATTTTGAAACTGAAAATGGACAGTATGGAAAAACTAAAGAAACCTGAATACTAATGTATCAATATTGCCTCATTAGTTGTAAAAAATATACCATACTTATGTAAGATGTGACTAGTGGAGAAAACTAGGTGTGGGCATACATGAATTCTACACTATCTTTGCAATCATTCTGTAATTCTAAAACTCTTCTAAAATAAATCATTTATTAAAGATACATAAAAGGAAATACACTCATAAATTTTAAAGTCATCATTATGCTATTTGTTGAGTGATAGATTATAGAAACTACCTCCCCATTAAGTGGCAACTTTCAATCTTAAGCCTATTAATCTTAATGGGAGAAAGAACACCTGAATCATTTTGCTAATGAATCTAATATCAAACTTTAAATCTAAAAGAGCTACCAAGAATGAAATCTACACATGCACACATAAAGCATTAAATGTATTTCTATGAGGGCTTTCTATTGCCTCTGCTGAGTTACGCACCATAAGATTTCCCTAAAAACTGGCTTCAACTGATTAGATGAGGTGTGGAAACCTGAACAAGGAAAATAGATTCAAAATCTGGCTAGTGAATAGGGTTGTGACCCGGTTCAACAATATAAGCCAAGCCAAACATATTACTTCTCTCGGAAAGAATTAACTATGAAATATAGCTAAAACGTGTCTCTTACCCGTAGTGGAAAAAATAATGCACCCTATGTTGTCATGATGTGGAAGAACATGTGGTAATCATTATGTGATATAAATGAGAGGAATAATAAAGAGGACTTAAACTGAAAGGATGAGGGAAATGAGCCATATGCAAGAAACAAGCTGGACATCGACAAGAGATGAGAAATAGAAGAAAAAGAGAGAAAAAAGAATAATAAGCAGAATCTGCCTTAGAGAATGTCATTCTTTGCTAACAGCTCTCCAATTTCTTTCTCTGAACAAAGTATAAGGTCTGGTTATATTTTGATTTCTATCACTGTCTCATTTCTTTAACAATAGTCCCTCTTTTCTAGAGCAATAGAGGTCAGCCCATGCACCTACCTATAGTCAAAAGAACCCATCTAAGGCAGACACTAGGAATATACACCAGGATTACCCAACACACGCTCACTGGATCTCCTCTGTGCCATTAAACTTCTTTATTTCCACTGGTACTACATGTTTTTTGGTTCTCTGAAAACCAAACTATCATTATTTTCAATATTTTATCAGAGTCTTTAAGCAGTTTTAAGTTTAAAATTGTAACAATACTATGTTTCAAAAATTGCATTAACTTCTGAATTAATATTTTTTTAAATATTTTTAGGTTTATTTATTTATTTTGAGAGAGAGAGACAGAGAGAGTACAAGCCAGGGAGGATCAGAGAGAAGGAGAGACAGAATCCCAAGCAGGTTCTGCGCCATCAGTGCAGAACTCAATGTGGGGCTTGAACTCACAAACTGTGAGATCATGATCTGAGCCCAGATCAAGAGTCAGATGCTTAACCAACTGTGCCACCCAGGTGACCCCTTCTGAATTATTTTTAAATAATTTTGTCAGAGAAATAGCCCTTCCTTTTAGTGATATAACTTGGTGTTAAAGATAAAATCACAAAGCCATGGGCATATATAGTCATCCCTCACCAACAAACTAGTCTTTTATCATTTTTCTCATTCAGCTTATATAGAGACAAGTTATATCTAAGACACCGAGGGCCAGAAAAATCCTCGATCACGAAAGGATAAATATATTCCTGGATGTTATCATAGGATTCACATCATTGTACATTATGCATATCACTACTTTTCCTGCTATAATTAAATTGTCTCTCAATTTTCTTTTCTTTTGACAAATTTCTAAATTTCTTGAAGCCAATGATATTTTGTCTAATGGTGTATCTCAGAACTTGGAACGGTATCTGGCAAAGTAGTTACCAAACAAAAAATACTGAATGTAGAAAAATAAAGTAGAAAGACAATTATTCCTACAGCCAACCACACCAAGTAGAAAAACAATAATGAAAGTAATAATAACAGCCAGAAAACAGTGGAATGATGACTTCAAATTAATGAGCAAAAAAAAAAAATGTCTCATAAAATTGTATTCCAAGAATGAATACATTTTTAGTCAAAACAGAATCTATAAACATGGAAAGAATATGAAGAAATGCCAAAAGGATCTATTTTGAGAGTAAGGAAAATCATCCCTAAAATGAAATTTGAGGTGTAAGAAAGAACACTGAAGAAAGAAAATAAGAGACATGTAGATAAACCGGTCAATATTAGGATTTCCTAATTTGTAAGGTTTTAAAATAAGAGAAATAGATACAGGAAAATAGCATGTAACTAGAAAGGAATTAAATTATTTCACAGTCTTTGCACTCTTTCAGAGAAATGTAAAGATACTGATTATGTTTCGTGCCTGATAAGTCTTCATGCTTTTTAAATTTTTAAAGATTCACAATAAAAAATAAAAAAAATACGAAAGAAGTTTATAGATAAGGGTCTAATCACAATAAACATGAATGTATTAATAAAATATAAAAATGGTCCCATTACATAAAATCCAGCTATGTACCATTTATAAGAGACATACGGGAACAGTAAAGATATAGCAAGAGTAAAACAAAAGATATACCATGGCCACAAAAAATGCTAGTAGGAACTAGCAAATATATTCTCTCAGTTTTCCTTAGTAACTGAACACTGATGTTCTTCAGAATGGCAATTTGTCAAACTTAAAACTGCATTTTCCCGGCTCCCTTGCAGTAGGTGTAGCCAATGAGGCATAAACTGTGGCTTCAAGGAAATCTCTTTAATAGAGATTCACTCAATTGGAAGGAAGACCCATTTTGCACTTCCTCACATTTTCCTTCCCTGCTGCCTGGCATGTGGATATGAGGTGAAGAGGAAAATTAAAGCATCGTGCTAAAAATGACATAAGAGAAAAAGATAAGGAGCATTGTTCCATGGTAGCTGAGAAGCTGCCATTTCAGCCCTGGACTACCTGTCTCCAGACTTCTTTTATGTAGGAGATAAAAAGCAACCCTGCAGTTCACTTTGAGTCTTCGGTTATATACAACTGTACTAAACCTTAAGCGACACATCATAGAAATAATAAATTAGTGGCTAGATTACTCTATTGATGCTAAATAAATCACCCCCAAAATAGTTGCTTAACACATATTTTTTTAGATTCTGTGGGTCAATAAGCCAAACAACACAGGGACAGCCTGTCTCTGATTCTCAACATCTGAAGCCCTAGCTAGAAAGTTTAAAGTCCAGGCATGATCCATTGGCAAGGCATAAGAATCATCTGGAAGAGTCTTTACTCCCAAGACGTGCCATGGATAGAGTATCAGCTTAGATCTCACCTCCATCTGGCCTCTCTATGTGGTCTCTTCATGTTCTTCAGTTAGGGTTTCCTCACGGCATGGCAGATGAAAAGGAATGTTACTGCCTTATACAATCTAGTTTTATAAGGTACATAGTATTACTTCCTTCTTAATTACGAGTTTCCCAGATTCCAGAGGAGAGAACAAAGACATGTATTTCAGTGGCAGGAATGTCAAAGTCACATTGTGAGAGTAGCATATGGGACAGGAGATACCGTTGCTGTCATTTTGCTAAAATACAATCTGCTACAACAGAGGAAATAGATAAGTAGGGTCAGGATGTCATCATGAAATATTCAATTCATAAAGAAGACATGATAATTCTGATCTATTTATATCCAATAAGGTAGCTTTAATGTAAATGAAGAAAAATTGACAAAACCACATGGAAAAACTGATAAAACCGTATGAAAAAATTGACAAATCCACGTTCATAATAGTAAAGTTTAACAAACATCTCTCAGTAAACTATAGATCAGATAGAAAAATGAATCAGTCAGAATAACAGAGATTTGAGTAACACAATTAACAAACTTAGAAACAATGATACGAATAGGACATTTCATACTATTAGGGAATGAATATTATTTCCAAAGATTTTAAGACTGAACGCACATGAGGACCAGAAATAAATCAAATTTAAATGAGTCTGTTTAATATAGATCATATTCTCACATTACAAAGTAACTAAGCCTGAAGCAAATGACAAAAAATTAAAAATAAAAAGTTACTAAGTTATAAATTAAGAATGCATACTTCTAAAGAATTCATGGGTCAAGAAAAACATTCCACAGAAACTTAAAAAAATTAGAATGGGAAAAACTACCTCAAAATTTTGGTATTCAACTAAGAACAAGGTATACACTTAAAACCTTTTTATAAATAAAAGAAAGGCTACAAGTTAAGGAGTTAAGTCATCCAGCAGAATTAAATAAAGGACAACAAAATAAAAACAGAGAAAGAAAGTAAATAGCCATGAAAAAGTAATTAATGATTTAGGGTATAATAATATAGTGGAGAAAATTTAAGAAACCACTTGAGTTGTGAAAAGTATAATAAAATTGTCAAATCTGTGCCAAGATTAATACAAAAGTAGAGTTGCAAAAGATGTGTGTGTGTGTGTGTGTGTGTGTGTCTGTGTCTGTGTGTGTGTGTGAGTGTGTGTGTAAAGACAATTATACAGTAAAGACAAACAAACAATGTGACACACAAAACTGTATTACAGATCACTGTAAGAGGACAGGCTATCTAGCTGGTGTTGAAACAACTGTTTGCCCACATGAGAATAAATTGGATACTTACTTCCTACCATTCACAAAATTTAATTTCCAATTAAAGAGAACCTGGGTGGCTCAGTCGATTGAGTGTCCAGCTCTTGCTTTTGGCTCAGATCATCATCCCATGGTTATGGGATTGAGTCCCATGTTGGGCTCCACGCTGAGCATGGAGCCTGCTCGAGATTCTTTCTCTCTCTCTCTCCCTCCACCCCTCTCCCCTGCTCATGTGCTCTCTAAAATAAAATTTTAATTAATTAATTAATTAATTAATAAAAAGATAACATAGGAGAAACTCTATATGGTTACACAATAAAACAAACTACAATTTCTAAGACACAAAACACAAAGAAAAATACTGATAAAGGATAATAAATAGAGAATCCCATTAATCAAAAGATTCTAAAAAGGGAAACTGAAAAGAAAAGCCACAAATTGTAATACTTTTGCAAGATATACCAAGACTTGTATCAAGAATAAAGAATTCCTACAATAGGGAGGATAAAGACAAATAACAATAGAAATAGAAAATAGAAATTTTCTCAAAGAAAAATAAATGACCTTCAAATGTTTGAAAATATGATCAACTTAATTTGTGAACAGGAGAGTGCAAATTAATCCACCATGAGATATCATCAAAATGATATCTCCCCAGTATCAGCCAAAAATAAAAAATGCATAAAAATAAAAAGTGTTTTAGTAAGCATACCAAAAAACAGGAAAATTCATCCAGAAATTCTCATGCCTTGCTGGTAGAAATCTAAATGCACACAACCTCTTTTTATTTTCACATTTATTTATTTTGAGGGGGTGGTTAGGGACAGACAGGGAGAGAGAAAATCCCAAGCAGGCTTTGCACTGTCAGTACAGAGGTCAACAAGGGGCTCAAATTCACGAACCATGAGATCACGACCTGAGCTGAAACCAAGTGTCAGATGCTAAACCAACTGAACCACCTCTTTTGAGCCTCTTTTGAAAACAACCTCTTTTAAAAACAAATGAATGTTTAAATTAATGAAGTGGACCCTCTGCATACCCCATGAATCAGCAACTCCACTCACATATGTGTACCAGGAAATACGTACAAGAATTTTTATAATCTCATTGTTAAAAATAGAAAAGAGAGAAAGAGAAAATAAAATAATCAAAACCCTCATCAACAGCAAAATGTATAAAGAAATTATAGTATGCTACACACAGTAAATGTTCTGCAACAACAATCACACACATTAATATCACTAAATCCCACAAGCCAGAAATGATTTTTAAAAAGCAAGTTATAAGAATATATACAACATGATTTGATTTATATCAAGTTCAAAAACATGTATAACTAAACAATATGTTGTTTAGGAATAAATACATATGTGTAAAACTATAAAGAAAACTAACGAAATAATAAACATAACATTCATGTCCCAGGATACCTGTGTGCGAAGTGGCAAAGAATATAATGTGGAGGGAGTTTACAGATACTTCCAAGTATATACAGTGGATACATATTTAATTATTTATTATTCTTTATGCCTGACAATTTTGTATCAATCAAGGATTTAACTGCAAAAGTTATATTTATCTTAAGGCATCAATAATTTCATTAATTGTCTATGTCCTCACACTAGAATCATGACCCATAGCAAAATGATGTCATAAGTACAAATCTACCTGCTTCTTAATACTATGTTATACTCAACTTTTTGATGTGTTTTCAAACAGTATAGAAATAATAGTGGTTGAAATTAAAGCAAACATATGATTTTCTGTTTGTGATAATTTTACATCCCCTGAATTGAAAAAAATAAATACACAAAGTATTAAACATATATAAATTATTATACATACATATATAAAAACATTAAAAATGATTACCAGGATATACCATGTTCATAAGATATATTAATATAAAATGTTTTTTAGAGGGTACATAACTATAAAACATAAATAAGGCAAATATATACCATCAATTAATATTCACTCAACAAATTTTTTTTTAATTTTTTTTTCCAACGTTTTTATTTATTTTGGGGACAGAGAGAGACAGAGCATGAACGGGGGAGGGGCAGAGAGAGAGGGAGACACAGAATCGGAAACAGGCTCCAGGCTCTGAGCCATCAGCCCAGAGCCTGACGCGGGGCTCGAACTCACGGACCGCGAGATCGTGACCTGGGTGAAGTCGGACGCCCAACCGACTGCGCCACCCAGGCGCCCCATCACTCAACAAATTTGTATATAATCTGTGCAATACTGTTTTGGTTAAAACAATATGTCTGTGAGATTATTAGAATTGTTTTATCCTGAAATAAGCGGTATATTACACCTTACTCATAGACTTATAAATGTATGTTTGTCTTCCAAAACCATAGTTTCTATTCATGAGATAAAGAAAAAAACTTACTTTTTCCTTCATTTGTTTTATCTTTTTTTGTGTGTGGAATCTAGAGGATGGAGAGTAGAGTTTGTATAGATAATCCAGAAATTATTGGAAAGATAAAAATAAAGTAGACAATAAAGTGGGACTAGCTACTTTTGCATTCCAGCCACAGTGGAAGTGAAGACTCGTACCTTAGGATAGTCTCTCAGCTCAGCTAGTTGGAGCTGATGGGTGACTGATGGGGCTGACATAACCAGGTCAGAGTGCTCTGCTAGTCTCTTCCAAGCCACAACAAGCAATTAACACAGACAGAAACAATGTGCCCCTCTAGAGTGGGGATAGGGGTTAGAGAAATAGCCCATAGCAAGTAGGGTGTGGAATCCTTCTTTCCTATTGCAACTAGGTGAGCTAAATATGGTAACCCAAATGTTTTTCTATTGAAAATATTGAAAATTGGAATTAAACTGGAAAAGGAATTCCCATCTTCCATTAAAACTTCAAAGAAATGAAAGCTATGGGACACTAGCAACGATGTCAATTTATTAATATGAGTACTAAAAAAAGAGTTTAGGGCAGAGTTTGCTAAACTAATATATTTTATATATTAGTGCCATGAAACACTATTCTAAAAATATAAGGGTTTCAAGGCCCAACTGGAATTTTGCAACACATCCTCAAATATCAATTTGAGACTTTCTGTGATAAAGAAACATACTTACATTTTTAAAACCAGCATTGCCAAATTAACTTGATCAGGTATTTTGTTTTGTTTTGTTTTGTTTTGTTTTTCTACAGAGATAACTATGTAATAACATGTTATAGAAATAGTGTTTTACTCAATCTACTTAGGTGACACTTGGCTTATAGCCAGAGGTATATAAAAGACTCTAGACACAGAATAGCGTCTGCAAGTCTAGTTTTTTAAATTTTACTTTTGAACCCATAACTCTCAGAAGCAAAAAGATGATGAACTGCTGAAATCATGAATATATCTATATATATTCATATTCATACAATATCTAGTACTAGGTACTGAATACATAAATGCTGAATGAGAATGAAGTAGTCCCTGTCCTCATTAATTCCTTGCTATTATAGTGGGGGAGATAAACAAATTTAAGTAAGCACAAAATTGAAAGACTCTAAAGTTTAATACATATATTAAAATTTTGTCATGATGTGATGAGCGCAGTCCAAATATAAATAAATAAATATCCCACTCCAACAGGAGATAAGAACTTAGTAGCTCCCTCCCCAAGCACCTTTATAAAGACAGGAGCAGGAGAGGAGTGGGCAGTAAACAGGAACGGACTACAGTTCCATTACACCTGGGGTGTATGGCCTTTTTTTTTTTTCTTTCTTGCACTATGTAAGAAACAAACAGGGGGCTGATATAGAGATTAAAAGAGTCCAGACTACTTTTGCTAAGGTGGTTACAGAAATCCTGGCTAAAAAGGAGACATTATTCTGAGATGTAATGCAAGAGAAAAATCAAGCCATATCTTGGTAGTGGTAGAATGCTGGCAAGGAGCATTCCAAGCAGAGAAACACACCCAAGTCTGGACAAAGTTTGGCATATTTAAGAAAATGAAAATAGCACCAGAATGTCTAGAGAACCACAAGTTTGAAGAAATAGGGAGGGCCAGAGATGTAGCTCCCAGAAGGATATAAATACAAGTTCAGATTTTATCCTACATATAGTAGGAAGCCCTTGAAAGATTTTAAGCAGTCAAGTAATATAATTCAAAGCATATTTTTGTGTGCTTTGTGTGGGTTAATGACGGTGAGTATGGAGTCAAAGATAGTACTCCATAGACTGTTGCAGAAATCTGGTAAAATATGATGGTGGCCTTGACTGAAGTGAAGTCATCAACTGATAGTTAAAAGAAGAGATGTCTAAGGGAGAATGGAGCTATGGGAGTGAGAAGCTATGAAATCATCTGAAAGAACAGGAAGGGGACCTGGGTGGCTCACTCAGTTAAGCGTCAGACTCTTGATTTCAGCTCAGGGCATGATCTGCTGGTTTGTGAGATCAAAACCTGTGTTGGGCTGTGCACGAACAGTACAGATCCTGCTTGGGATTCTCTCTCGCTCTCTCTCTCTGTCCCTCCCCACCACCCCCCAAAATAAATAAACAATTAAAAAAAATAAAAGAATAGGAAAGCAAGCTTACTGGAGAAATAAAGAAAGGAAACATGAGGAAGAGTAATTTCATTGTTGAAATAAAGCAGCAGAATGTTGTGGTGTTCATCAGCATTTAGCTGTTGAGGTGAAGACATACAGGCAAAAATATCAAAGCTCATCCAGGTTGGGAGTTTGCTAGTACTGTAAGAAGAAAAAAAGATAAGAGGAAAGAGATTTGAGAACAGTTCTAAAAGAAAGGCTGAAATAATGTATCTCAGAATCTGGGTGGGCAAGAAATGACAAGAAACCAGAGAGCAACTATAGAGAGAAAGGACAATGATAAATGAGGAAGAAACTCTCCATGCCCTCACATCCAGAGATTCACGAAGATACAAAGAAAAGAGTCTCTGTTTCAGAGAGTTGACAAAGAACAAGATCTTTATATTTTAATTAAGGCAAAAAAAAATGTGGAGGGACTCATCTAAGAAAAGGATGAATAAATAGGCAAGAATAGAATAGGCAGTCAGCTGCGTTCCAGAGATGGGAGATGGTTGGGGATTGGGGTATATAGCGACGCACAGAGTATTGTGAGAATGATCATCACTAGAAAAAGGGATGGCCAAGAAGGGAAGAGAAGAATAATTCTTGGAGTGCCTGGGTGGCTCACTTGGTTGGGTATCCAGCTCTTGATTTCAGCTCAAGTCATGATCTCACTGTTTATGAGCCCTGCACTAGGCTCTGCACTGACAGCGAGGGGCCTGCTTTGGGTTCTCTCTCCCTTTCTCTCTCTCTCTCTCTCTCTCTCTCTCTCTCTCTCTCTCTCTGCCTCTCCCCTGCTCACACTCTCTTTCCCCCTCTCAGAGTAAATATATAAACTTTTTTTAAAAAAAGAATAATTGCTATAGTCACCAAGATAAGTGTGGACATGCAGAGCCACTGCTGTGTTCACAAATGCTTATGCCTGTGTATGAGATGGTATCTGTCTAATGTTTATTCATGCTTATGGGCTGTTGCCAGCTCTCAAAGAGAGTTCCATGTGTGATAATAGCCATTATAAGCAGCAGTTCCCCGTGGCTATTCATAAGGTCCTAGTGAGTCTACTTGAGGCCCCCTAGCAGCTGTTCATGGAGATTTGGAATCGTACATTTCTGAGGCTTTTCAGGGTTTGGATTCTCAAGGTTAAAACTTTCTTGCATCTATTTTTCATACTCCACTCCTCTAACAGATGGATCTACCTATGATCTAAGTTGAACTTGTGATGTATCTGCTTAAAGTAATTCAAAGATTACTCAGGCTTTGGCTCTTAAATTTGATTTACATCACAATCACCTTTTGGAAAATCTTTTAGAAAATACAAACGAAATCCTGCATTCCACCTAAGAATCCTTCCTTGTAATTACTGGACATTAATATATTTATATATTTAATCAATATATTTAATAAAATTACCCTGCAAGAAATCAATCTGCTTAATAAAATGTCATTGCAATTGTTGCACAGCCTGGTCTACACTGGTCAACAATGGGAATTTCCAGCTAGATGGGATAAAACAAAATAAAAACAAGACAGAAAACTCTTCCATGATCTGCCTATTTCTACTAATCAATCAACGCATCTAGACTGACTTTCATGGAACAGTTGTATTTTGGTTTCACCGAACAGATGTAGGATCCTTGGCTACACAAAGTAGTTAACAGTTTGCCGTTACTGTTGAGAAACCAAGTAGTCAATGACCCCTGTCCACAGAGTACACTACAGATTCAGTGCCAGTTTTTGCCTCAACAACCCCCCACATTGCATAGGATGATCTATCTCTGTGTGTGTCTGTTTTCGCCCTACTGTGATTTAAATTCATCAAGATAAGATCATCTTCTCAGCTTTGTGTCTTCAGCATTTGGCATAGTCCCTGCTATGCATATTGTTCCTTTGATGTTTAAATAAACTAAATTGTAAGACTTTACCATTAAGTGAGTAAGAGATGAAAACAATTAAATTCTAAGCGGTAGGTACACCTGTAAATCAACATGAGCCAACCTTACCAGCAAGGGGAAGGAATCCCCAATTTAGGTTTGAATGTGGGGGTGAAGAAAAGACTTCACAAAAGATGTGAAAGACAGAAATCAATGTTTGAAAATTCTTAATCTCAATTTTAAAAATGTTCCTATAAGAGTAGAGAAATGTGTCAATCAATCAAGAATAAGCATCTATTTAAGGTAGGGAAATGATAAAAGTGAAGTATTGGGGAAGCACAAACTGCTGCTAGTGATAGCTCAAAAACAGGTTAAGCAGTGTGACATTATGTTTATGGTAGATTGTAACCTTTTTAGCCCATTTCCTGCAAATGAGCCCTTACATTGACTCCTATGTCCCAAACCAAATATCTACTCCTGAAACATAAGATCTCTCGGTAGAAAGATGATGGGATTTGAAAACAGCAGAAATGAGCTTGAGTCCTGGTTCCTGCATTCATTAGGTTTTTTGGCCCTGATTTGAGTCCACAAGTTTGAGATTCAGTTTCTATAAAATAAGGATAATGAGTCTTACTTTGCAACGGAGTTTTTGTGAAGATAACATGAGAAAAAGTGTGGGAGTGTGATGAATAAACTGAAAAATGCTTCATAAATATAAAATTCTCTTATTTTTATTCTATTCTCATTTTGTTCCTGATTCTTCTGATAACTTGCTGGTCATTCTTAGAAAAATATTCTACTTACAATTTCTGATAATTAGCTAAGTTAATATCAAATGATTTTATTCAAGTGCTCAACTATTTAAATTAATTTAAATTTAATACATATGATCTCAAGGACACCTAACATATAAAATACATTTTCATTGATTATTGAATTCATAATCAAATGAGTTCATATTTGTAAAGCACATTGAACAATACTTTGTATATTCACTTTTTTTTTTAATTTCTACTTTCTCCCCAGGGGGAATGTACTTTTAACCTATTCTCCTATGGACTTACAATTCCAGGGCAAAACATAATATATGTTGATGTGAAAGCAATAATAATATTTTACATAATGCTCCTCATTATCCATGAGAAAATAATTGCAATTCCTAACCTATTAATCTGTTCTTTCTCTACGTAATTTTTAGAGCTTACTATGTGGCAGGCACTGTGCTAAGAACACAAGATATAGCAGTAGCATAATAAAGATATTACTTTCAGGAAACACACAACATATTGGGAACTACTATATAACTTAAACAATTACAAAAAAGTAAAATGAATGTATGTGGTGATATAAAAAAGAAAACAATTCAGATAGACTCAGATCCTGATATTTGAAACTTATAATCAAGAAAAACCATACCAAAAAAAAGGTAAGAAAAAAAGGTAAAGACTTAATATCATAACTATGTTTTACAGTCAATCATCTGGAGTCCCATGACATGACACTTACTGTTTGAATGCTAGTTCCTAGTCTATTTATATTGAGTTTATTTAATCTTGCTTTATATTTTTTCAAACCATATCCATCCTTCATTCAGAGTGACTATACTAGACCAGCAGATGATATTGTTGGCATGAATAAAGCTAGAATAATAATAAAATAAAATGAGAACTCTTCCTTTACAAGGAATTTTGAGAATACTAAGCTGATATAAATTAATTCATTCTATTTTGTGAGATAGGAGGGTAAAATAAGTCATTTCTTTGTTAACTCTTCAAATAGTGGATGAGCAATTTATAGAATTAAATTGCAGCAATAAAATGTTTATATAATACCTCACATATCATCCCAATAAGAATGGATTACTATAGAACCCTAAGAGTGGTCTGTGTGAGAGCTGTGTGGCTCTGACAGATTGACAGTCATGCCTTGCTGAGCAGGTGAAATCTTAGAGCGCAGGTACCTACAACTGAGCCAAAGTCAAACTCAGAAAGACAATTTTGACAGCTCAATAAAACACTGGAGAAATTATTTGTAGAGTCTGTTAAAATCATTAGTTTTGCAACGCAACAGGTTATTAGGGCCATTTGCTAAATTTTGTGGGTTTTGCTTTCTATATTTTTAAATAGCGTTTATCAGAAACAGATTTAATTTCCTAATGATTCTCCTATGTACCGAAATGGAAATGCTTCTCAAGAAATGGCTTTCTTTAGAAGGAGGAGCAGGAAGCAGAGGAGGAGGAGGAGGAGGAGGAGGAGGAGGAGGAGGAGGAGGAGGAGGAGGAGTGGAAGGAGAAAAAGAAGAAGTGGCTTTCCTTTATTTCACTCTTAACTACAAGCAAAATGGGACCTGTTTTTCAAAGCAACATTAATGAAACCACCTAATGAATTTTTTTCTGATATTTACATTTAATTTGGTATGAAGAAAAGTGCCTGATACATAGTAGGTTATTAGTGAATATATATTTTAAAAATTAGCTACCTTGAATAATAAACTAGCATGGAAGATTGTGGCAAACGTATATTCAGCGTGTGAAAAGAATAATGTTGTAAGATCAGCTAAGAAAAAACTTAAATGAAATTCGATTTACTCTTACAAATAGTCGGCACCATAATACTACCGTACTTCCTTCAGTAATGAAAACTGGAAAGGCTTTGCCTCGTCTGGGCACTGTGGAGAAATGGCAATGAGCTCTTGCTACAAACCACAAACAAAAGGATTCAAAGATCTATTACTGAAGCAGGTGCCAAGCCAACCACTGTCTCTATCCACAAAACGTGTATGACTAAATATGAAATGGATTTTTGAAATAAGGGCCATATCTTGCCCAAATAATTACTGTATTAAAACCACTGTCATTTTGGTGGGAAGGCTGACAGATTAAATATCTAGCTGATGACAGTCTTATCATATTACAGTTCTTTTGCTGTTACACATTTCTCCCTTTGTTCCTTGCCTTGATAAAGCTGAATAGCAGAATGTTAACACAAGCCTCAAAAGTTCAATTTCCACCTTAGAGAATGTGTTTGACTAAAAAAAAAAAAAAAGACATATTTAGCAATGCCCTGCTTCATCAGTATTGATCATTTTATTTTCTTTGAATTTACCCTCACAAATCCCATCTATTCTCTCTAGCTCATTTCAAGGGTTTTACATATTTTTCACTTTCTTGTCTTTACTTTTATAATTTCTCACTGTGATTTTTTTTGCTTAATAAGCATTGCAAAAGCATCTATCAAAGGAAAGGCAATACACACAATATGAATACACTTTCTAGCAATTTCGAGGACCCATATTTTTGTTACAAACATAAAAATGTAAGGGCAAATGGCTGAATTGGATTACAATCAGAGTTGCTACTAGAAAATCACAAAGTCCATCATCATTACCAGTGGTAGAGTTAGAACGGCAATTGGAACTTAGAAATGCATTTTTTAATGGTGCATAGGAAAAATGCACAATGCACTAGATATTGAATTTTCCCTGACTTGGGAAAAGTTATAATCGTTTCTAATTTTCTTTTATGTAATATATGACCATCTGAGATCAAGTAAATAGAAATTTCTAAATGTCAATGCATAAAGTATCTTATAAACAAGAGACACAGCCAGCAAGTCTGCTGTATTTCTGGAAATGTTCCATTCACTCTAAAGTTGACAAGGCAGAGAGCCATTGCAGCATTAATTGCAGCCTTCAGAATGGAAGAATATTTCTCTGTAATTAAGGCTTTCTGAATTAAAAAAATATGATCTACACAAGCTTCTCTGCTTTTATGGTAAATTGTTACAGAATAATGAAATCAAGTGATTGAAATGGTGACTACTGGACAATCTCAGAGTTTCACAAACAGCTTGCCAATACTGCTGAATCCTTTGTTCCCAAATACTTATACCTTATCAACTCTACTTTTTCTCATGGTAAAGGGAAGACCTGGCATCTTTGCAAGAGCAGAGGGGGCAGGAATAGGGTCAGGTATCCCTAAAGGGCATGAAACAAAGGACAAGTGAAGTCTAGTCCCAAGTGCTGGTGAATGAACATTGGGACTCTCTTTCAGAGAGCAATAACCACACCTGAAATAAAAGGCTTCGAGACAAAGATGGATTTATTTTTTAATATAGTTATTTAAATTCAAGTTAGTGTACATACAGTGTAGTATTGGTTTCAGGAGTAGAACACAGTGACTCGTCACTTACATATAACACCCAGTGCTCATCCCAACAAGTGCCCTCCTTCATACCCATCACTCATTTAGCCCCTCCCCCACCCACCTCCCCTCTAGCAGCCCTCAGTTTGTTCCCTGTGTTTAGGAGTCTCTTATGGTTTGTCTCCCTCTCTGTTTTCATCTTATTTTTCCTTTCCTTTCCCTTTGTTCATCTGTTGTGTTTCTTAAATTCCCCATATGAGTGAAATCATATGGTATTTGTTTTTCTCTGACTTATTTCACTTAGCATGATGCACTCTCATACCATACACAGTGCAAATGGCAAGATTTCATTCTTTTTGATTCCAGAGTAGTATTCCATATATACACTACATCTTCTTTATCTATTCATCAGTCAATGGATATTTGGGATCTTTCCATAATTTGGCTACTGTTGATAGGGCTGCTATACATATTGAGGTGCATGTGTCCCTTCAAATCAGCATTTTGTATGCTTTGGATAATACCTAGTAGTGCATTTGCTGGGTCGTAGGGTACTTCTGTTTTTAATTTTTTGAGGAACATCTATACTGTTTTCCAGGTGGCTGCACCAGTTTGCATTCCCACCAACAGTGGAAAAGGGTTCCCCTTTCTTCACATCCTTGCCAATATGTGTTGTTGCCTGAGTTGTTAATGTTAGCCATTCTGACAGGTGTGAGGTGGTATCTCATTGTGGTTTTGACTTATATTTTTCTGATGATGAGGGATACTGAGCATCTTTTCATGTGTCTGTTGGCCATCTGGATGCCTTCTTTGGAGAAATGTCTGTTCATGTCTTCTGCCCATCTCTTCACTGGATTATTTGTTTTGGGGTGTTGAGTTTGATGGGTTCTTTATAGATTTTGGATTCTAGCCCTTTACCTGATATGTCATTTGCAAATATATTTCCCCATTCCACTGGTTTCCTGTTAGTTTTGTTAGTTGTTTCCTTCATTGTTCAGAAGCTTTTTATCTTGATGAAGTCTCAATAGTTCATTTTTGCTTTTATTTCCCTTGCCTCTGGAGACAGGTCTAATAAGAAGTTGCTGCGGGTGAGGTCAAAGAGGTTGCTGCCTGTGTTCTGCTCTAGGATTTTGAGGGTTTCCTGTCTCACATTTAGGTCTTTCTTTCATTTTGAAGTTATTTTTTGTGTCTGGTGTAAGACAGTTTCATTCTTCTGCTTCTCACCATCCAGTTTTTCCAACACCATTTGCTGAAGAGACTGTCTTTTTGTCTTTTATCCATTGGATACTCCTTCCTGGTTTGTCAAAGATTAGTTGGCCAGACGAGGATGGATTTAAAGGCACAGCCAGTTTCACTCAAAGAAGAGCCAAAACAGACTGCCAGAAACAATGGTGAGCAGGAAGGAGAGTGCCTTTGCATGGCTCCTGCTGCAGCAATGTTCAGAAACTATAGAGAAGCCAGTACAATCACAGGCTAAAAATAACAAATGTTCTCCAACTAATAAACACAGTGGGAAGAAAGGAGCATTCTAGATAACCATAATTTATATTTGCATGAGTGCTATGAGTATGGGGAACTTGGAAGGGTAAGCACTGAGAAGGACTGCGATAGGGTTTCATCCTTGGCTTTCCTGCAAAGTATCAGCCAGGACTTTTCACAGCTGAGATAAGCTTTCCCCAGCCCTAGCTGACAAGACTGGAGGCTAGTGTCAATGAACAAACTGATGATTTCCTGGTCTTCCTTGCACGAGACAACCAAAAATACTGCTTCTTCCAGTTCTTTCATCAGTGTCTGAAGGTAATTCCGAAGACATTAGAAAGTTCAGTAAAATGTGGCTTATAGCAGTATACCACACTTGTATGCCTGCTCACATCCATTCTAAATGGTTCCACATTCCACAATCAAAATCAATCTGGTCTAATATCCATGCTACCAAAGTCTTTAATCTTAAAATTAGCACATACTTCTTTCAGTTATCTGCCTTCTGACCCTGGGAAAGCAAATAGCGCCAGATGCCACAACTCTCAGATACTCAGTACGTCTGTCTACATCATTGAGCAGTATTTGTAACCAACATTGAAATACTGCTATCATACATAAGGCTCATTTCTGTGATATGTGCATCATCATTTCTATCACAGGCAAAGCTGTATGTGCTGCCTCTCCCTGTGTGTGAGCTGTGCATGGGGTGGTACCCAAGATTCTATCTAATGCTTCTACTCATTCTGTATCATCTTTCAAATCCAGACACCTCCCCCCACACACTCCATTAATAAAACTCCAATTAGCAATGACGTGAATATCCACATTCACTTCTTCACAGAGGTGCTCCAAATCAGTTGTCTCCAATTCTAGTGGCTGAAATCAAGCTATGACACAGATTGCACAGTACAAGGATGTGAGTTGACAGATATAAATCTTTGTTCAAAAACTCAGATGTGGATGGAATACCATTGTTTTAAGTTTCCTTTTTCCTTTCTTTCTCCTCCTCCCACTCCTCCTCCCCCTCCTCCTCCTCCTCCTGCTTCTTCTCCTTCTCCTTCTTTTTCTTTTTTAATCAACTTAAAATCTGAGTCCAGAGTATTACTGCAGCTTCTCATCCCTCTTCCCTGAGGTTACTTGAGAAACCAGAAATCCTGATTGGGGCCCAGGAAAGAAGGAGAAGGCCTTGAATCTTCAGTCTATTATGGATGTCAGGTCTACCAGTCACTGGAAGCTCAGTAGTACTCCTGCATCTGTGCTAGACTTGGGGAAAGAGGATTTTTTTTCCCTGCAGCTAGAAAACCTATTAGAAACCTCCTTGAGAGGCTCTGGGCCACCTGACCTTCAGAGACCCCCCCAACCTCCTTGATGAGCACCACACATCATCTAGTCTTTGCCTCATTTCTTTCTTCTATTGTATTATACTGTATTGTATGATATTCCATTGTGTTAATTTTGAGATAGAGAGATATCAAGCACGAGTGGGGGAGGGGGCAGAGGGAGAGAGGAAGGGGGGTAGAAAGGGAGAGGGAGAGAGGGAGAGAGGGAGAGAGGGAGAGAGGGAGAGAGAGAGAGAGAGAGAGAGAGAGAGAGATTATCCCAAGCAGGCTTCATGCTAAGTATGGAGCCTGACACGGGGCTCAATCCCACAAGCCTGGGATCATGACCTGAGCTGAAATCAAGAGTTGAGTACTCAACCGACTAAGACACCCAGGCGCCCTGCCTCATTTTTTTCTGCCTCTGTTTCCTTCTTCCTATAAAATGACCTCACAAAATTCAGTCTTCCAAAGAAAAAAGTCTAGAAAGGAGAATTTATTTAAGTATGTTGTACAGTTCACTCAGAAAACACAAATCTTCTCTGAAATAAGGTAGAACAAAGCTAGGCAGACAAGTTGGAATAAATAGGTGGGGGCAGGAAGAGGAAGCCACCGGGAGTGTGAAGGACAGCAGCTCATAAAAAACAAACAAAAAACCTGCTGGAGGACAACAGAGCAGGAATAAATTTATGTCTCCATAAATTACTATTGGTCCTTGCTTCTTGATGTCTTTTTCTTCCTTCCTGTCACAATGGATGGTATGTTAGAGAATTTTGAATCAAAAAGAAATTCTAGTCTTCCACTTTGAATAACTTTCCCACTATTTAGATGAGAAATTTAAACTCTTAGAAAATTTTAGTTATTTGTATAAGGCCATGTACCTTCTTAGGTCATAGTTAGTTTTATCGTTCATGGAAGAGTGACATATAATTATCATAGTACTGGTGTCATTTATATATTTATTTATTTTTAATATGTCCGCATTGTATATATATCTTACTATTTATGTCATAAGTTTCTTTGTCAAAATCATTTCATTCAGTGAACCTACTGCACCTAATATTTCTTTCCATAAATCATGACATTTATGGAATGAAACCCATATAAATAAAATGGTATTACTGATACTTTCAAGTACAGTTTTGTAGTTACTGTCCTTCAAACTTCTTTGAGATAAGAAATTGTACTCATATAAAAAGAGAAATATTTCTTCTCTATGTGCCCACTGCCCTAAAGTTTCTAGTACAGTATTGTACATGTATTGCATACTGAATGTTATTTCATCACTGAAAAGTTAAACTTGATTTAATCATTTCTAATATTCAGTAGTGGATATATTCTATTTGGTTAAAGCCACGCTGACCCTTTTTCTTTGCGCCAGAAGTGTGCAATTCCATGTCACAGCACTGTGTCTTCGTTCATTTGAAAAATGACTTATGCCATAGGGTTAGCGCATGTGCAAAGGTGTGTACATTCACCTATTGAAGAATTGGTATACTACACAGAGTACACAGTAATATGTGACATGGAAGCTGCAGTCGAACTGTGGGCGTGAAACCTGCCTCTACCATTTACTGGCTCCGAAACCTTGATCATCTTAACTTCACTAAGCTTCAGTGTCCAAATCCTCAAAATAATAATGAAACCTATTTCATGGGGTTCTTGTCAGTAGTAAGAACAATGCATACAAAGCTCATAGTAGAGTATATGGCACATATTAAGCACTTAATGAACATTAGCTAAACATATCTAGCACTGGTCTTCCAGAAAAATGGCTTTCAATTTTTTGAAAGCACAGTAAATAATATAGTGAAATCACAACTCACTATACTTATGAACTAATTAAATATTTGTGAAATTATATTTCCCTTACTATGATGAACTCTAGTATATATATTTTTTCTTCCATTCTATTCTACATTTGTCTATATTATTTCATTTTTTAAATGCTGAGTACAACCCATTAAACTGATTTCACAATCCACTATAATCAATCCTCTCTGACAAAGAAAATAAAGAAATATAATTTAAAAATGAATAATCATCATATTGTAAATGATGCCTTTGTATTTAAATACATAATACAGTCAAGTCTAGATTGTGATAGCTGCAGTTTTGAGGAATTTCAGGTTTGTCTGCATTCATAAATAAAATGTTTTAGGAGAGAATTTTAGTGTCTGGTGGCAGGTGTTGCAGGAATGTAGTTTGTTTGTTTGTTTGTTTTTCTGAATAGCACCCAAAGATTTTGTGGAGCGAGGGATATTTCAAAAATGAAAAGGAAAGAAAAGATAGAATGCTTTTCTATGCTAAAATACACAATGCTGGGTGCCTAGGTGGCTCAGTCAGTTAAGCACCTACTTTGGCTCAGGTCATGATCTCACGGTTCATGGGTTCAAGCCCCTCATCAGGCTGTTCGCTGACAGTGCAGAGCCTGCTTCCAATCCTCTGTCTCCCCTCTCTCTGCCCCTCCCCCTCCCTCCCTCTCTCTCCCTCCCCCTCAAAAATAAATATTAAAAAATGTTTATATAAAAATAAATAAAGAAAATGTATAACATGTGGCCTGAACAGCACTGGACAGAGTATTTGGAATAAGAATTGCCTGAGAAAACCCAGAATAACTGTTTACCAAAATGACACAAACGTATTTTCATACTTAAAATGAATTCTGCATTTATACTTTAAAACACTACTGATTCCAATACATTAATATTCTGGACACTGCAAATGTGCTAATACAAAGTCATGTAAATGTACGGGTCAAAGAGTTCATTTGGTATTTCTCTGGGCATTAGCACAAAGATACTTGCTCCTTTCAATATAGTCTGTAATTCATTTAAGTATTACATTTTCAGCTCTCAATTAGGTTTTCAAATCTTAGTAATTTGATGAATTTTCTTGCCATCATGTCCTATTTTTAATAATTTAGTCTCTGACGCCCCTCCTTGATTTCATGGGATGTCATCATGACCTGCTCACTGATTGTTACTATGCTTTTCATATTTATGTCTATATGAATCTTTCAACCATTCAGCATTTAACTATAGATTTCACATGAATTGAAGTATTTCTAATCCTTTCCTGCAAAAACTTAGTATTCACGGGATTAGATGAAAGGTATAAATTATAAATTTATTTATGAACAAAACAGCTTCAATGTTTCTTTACATTCTTATCCTAAAAAGGCATGTTCAGAAGCTTCATGTCCTCGGCGATCAGTTATTTTTATTTCAAAATAAAATCAAGATGTAGAGTTATATCATTAAATTTCGATTCCCCAATGGGGAAAAAAAAAAAAAAAACAACTTTGGAGAAGAAAAAGTAACTTAATAATTCTTATTACCCTTTACTTTCCACATATATCTTTTCCTAAAAAGCAAACCCACTTAAAAGGACCAGTGATAGAAGTTTGCTTTTGTAAAAACTGACAGATGATACAATACACATAAATGTTGAATATTTTGAAATATTTAGTAACCTTAAAATAAGCCCTTTCCAAAGGTTTACAATGGATATAAATAAGAATTATTTCACTTCCTTAGACTTCTAAGGAAAGAAGATCTTGGGAGTTGAGATCCTGTTATGAGAAGAAATGAAGATTTCTTCAGAGTCAGAAAATTTATGGCAATAAATTTCTTAATAAATTTGTATCAAGTAGCCTATAAACGGCTTTGAATTCACTTGATTGCTAGAGGCATTTCAAAGTAAAATAGTATGATGAAAATAATTGTTTTACAGTTAGTTGGCATTCTGCCTTTTTAGCAAATTGATTTCTCTTAGACTAAGACACTAAATAAAGAAAAACAATACAATAGAACTTCAGGTTCCAGTCAAGTTGGAATAACCTCATTCTTCCCTTTTACTAAAACTATATACCCCTATACAGAACACAACAAACAAGCACAGAAGAACTCTAAAAAGTAGAAAGAAGAAAGTAAACTGCCTAGGAATCTCCAAACAGGAGAAATGAGACGGTGGTGGGTTCCTAGATTTCCTCATTGTCTCCCATTTACCCTGGACAGAGTGCTGCAAAAGCTGCCATTCCAGTATCCCCAAAAGACACAGACAAATATAAGCTTCTCCCCCAAAAAGGCTTCTCTCTCTGGACAAAGGGCTAGGAGACGGGTAGCCCTAATACCAAAGAAACCTCCCCCTTCTACCCTTACAGTTTCAGCAGGGCCAAATGGGGGCTGATTTCCCACCCACCCTCAATCTCATGGAAGCATATATTGTGGCTCAACTGCCATACCATATGTGACAAGCAGAGAGATAAGGATTTCCTTATATTGTTGAGTTATGTAAGCTTGTAGTGATTGATTCGTTACCATATATTGTTTAGAGACATCTATGGATTATAACTTCTAACAACTGAATTGATCAAAATAGCATAGCGTAAACAGTCTGTTTCATCCAAATCTTAGTTTTTATCTGAAGAATCCAGAATAACAAAGTGTCAAACATCTATTATACTTAAATTTAAATCACATGACATTGAGCATAAAATAAATCAACAGTAATTCCCCTGACTTTCTGTATCCATAAGGATATTTAATGATGTTGATTGGAAATATCATAGTGATGTGAGATGGGGAATTAGATTTCATTTTGGATTGCAAGTAACAAGGGGATTAAAATACCCCTGTCTTTTCCCCACCACATCCATCCAACAAATATTTTTGTATTGAGTATCTACTATGTGAAATCAATGTTTAATTTGCTGAGAACAAATCAGTGAATAAAATTAAAATAGCCTGCATCCTGGAACTTAGTTCTAAAAGGGAAAACAGAAAATAAGAAGATAAATAAAATACCTAGTATATAGGGTGTTAATAAGTACCAAAGAGAAAAAAATATATATGTAGCATAGAATAGAAATACAAACTGTTGGGCAAAGGAGACACCTTTAGAGTGGGAAGTTTCCACTCAAAAGGTATCATTTGAGCTTTACTCAAATAAGTCTTTACCTTATTTAAGTCTTTAATTTATGGAAACAGGAGCATCATTACTGGAACTACCTAGAGGAAGGCCCTGAAAGAGAAACATGCCCGATAAAATCAAGAAACAGGGACTAGCATGGAGTACTGAGAAACTAGTAAGATGTAAGACCTGGAAGCTATTTGGTTTATAATATATGAATCACTGTAAGACCTTCTGCTTTAATTCTGATTGGCAACAGAAGAATTAAAATATTTGGAGCACAAGGGTGATATGATCACCTTACATGTTAACACAAACACTTTGGCTACTCTGTTGAGAATAGAATATAGCAGGGTAAGGGCAGAGGGAGCTATTCTAAAATTTAGACATGAGGTGACGCTTGACTGGATTGGAATGTTGGTCTTCTAGTTTGGTGGATATTGATCAAAAGCACAAACAATTAGATGTGCTAATGGATTAAGTATAAAATTTGAAACAGAAGAGTCTAGGCTGAAGCCAGATAACTTTACCTGGACATCTTACTGAAATAAGAAGAACCTTGACTACAACAGGATTTCTTTGTTTGTTTTGTGTTGTTTTACTGGGAGAGGATGTTTTGTGAGTGATATAGAGGAACTAACAGATTAAATACCTGGAATGGTAGAAGAAAAATAGAATGAGCGTAATGACTTGGCGGCCAGATGAAGCAAGCATCTTTAGAAGAAGAGGGAGGTTTGAGGAGCCTGGGTCGCTCAGTCAGTTGAGCATCTAACTTCAGCTCTGGTCACAGTCTTGCGGTTGGGTTAGTGAGTTTGAGCCCCACATTGGGCTCGCTGCTGTCAGTCTGTCAGCACAGAGCCTGCTTCGGATCTTCTGACCCCCTCTCTCTGCCCATCCCCTACTTGTGATTTCTCAAAAATAAATAAACATTTAAAAAAATAGAAAGAGAGGGAGGTTTAATATTGCTGACAGGTCAAATACAGTTAGCAGTGTGAAAGTCGTTGGTTACTGCAACATGGAGTCGTGGGGATGAAAGACTAACTGATGCAGATTCAAGAGTGAACCAGTAAGGAGAAATATAGCAAGAATAGAAAAGCATCTTAAGGAGAAAGAAAGTGTAGATGACATAAAGAATAAAGGTGACACCCATTCAGCTCATGTTTGTTCAGCCCTTCATTCATGTCAGTATAAGTGCTTCAGGTATTTTGTTTCACTAAATCCTTACAACAAATCTTTGAGATAAATATTATTATCCTCATTTTATGGATGAGACATTGAGGTACACCAAGGTTATGAAACTTGATTGAGATCACAGTGACTGCATTTTTAAGCACTATGCTATGCTAAAAATCAGAATTATATCATTTAGAATATTTTTTACTATTTGTTGGACTTAACACAAAGAGATGCATTAATAAAGTCCACATAGCAGAAAGTCTGGAGTTGTATGGCTATAGATCTAGTTAATTATCAATACAATAATGTCAGGGATCCTGTTTGAGTTCTTTGGGGAAAAAAAAAAAAAAAAAAAAACTGCTGAACTCCAAAGATCACATCTTAGCATGACAACACTTAAAAGCTGGAAGGAAGGGCAAAGAGATTCTTATAGTGGTTGTTTTATAGAAGAAGAAAACTTTTCTAGGACTGCCACCTTTTGTACTTTATTGGCCAAGACAGAATAACACCAGAGCTCTTGCTGTCAGAGACACTGGAGAAATGAGCATCCAGCCTTTTCAGCCTTTGTAATGGGAGTTCAGCTACAAAAGCAGGGAGAAGGGAATTGGGAATATCTGCTGGGTTAGCAAGCAGAAATCTGGTAGAAAGAATATTCACGAGACCAACAGGCAGAGAGAGAGAGAGAGAGAAATGTTAAATCATGCAACTATACCTGCTGAGTAAAGGGACAACAATATTTTAACATGATAAAAAAAAAAAAAAAAGCCAGGAAAGGCTTTAATCTCAATATGAAATTTGAAAGGTTTGTTTTGTTTTGTTTTGTTTTGTCACCAAATAAATGTTCTAAAATCTCTCTCAGGGCTGATCGGTGTTTTTTGTAATGTAGCACTTTAAATGGATTTTTAGTGGTCATGAGTTGGAAGACTTATATTATTAAGACATCTATACTACTAAAGTGATCAACAGATTCAATGAAATCACTATCAAAATCCCAGTGGCTTTGTTTTTCAGAAATAGAAAAAAAATACTAAAATTTATATAGAATCTCAAAGGTCCTGAAGAGCCAAAACAATCTGGAGAGAAAAACAAAACAAAACAAAACAAAACAAAAACAAAACAAAAAACAGGGTGCCTGTGTGCCTTAGTTGCTTAAATGTCCAACTTTCTCTCAGGTCATGATCTCATGATTCATGAGTTTGGGCCCCATGTCAGGCTCTCTGCTGTCAGCACAGAGCCCGCTTCAGATCCTCTGTCCCCCTCTCTCTGTGCCCCATCCCTTGCACTTGCTCTCTTTCTCTCTCTTTCTCAAAAATAAACATTAATTTTTTTTAAAAAGGAGACAAACAAAAATCAAAGCTTGAGGCTTCACCCTTCCTGTTACTAGAACGCATTACAAAGTTATAGTAATCAAAACAATATGGTATTAGCATAAATATAGATATATAGACAAATAGAACAGAATAGAAAGAGCACAAATAAATCCTTGCATACATGGTCAAATGATCTCCAACAAGGGTATAAAGAAAATTCAATGGGGAAAGGCTAATATCTTCAACAAATGGTGCTAGGAAAACTTAATATTCACCTGTGAAAGAAAGAAATCAGATTCCTACCTTACACCATATATATAATGCAACTCAAAATAGATTAAAGACTTAAACATAAGACCTAAAAGTATAAAAAAATGTACAGAAGTATAAAAAGTTTATGATATTGGATTTGGCAATGGTCTCCTAGCTAGGACACTAAAAGCACAGGCAACAAAAGCAAAAACAGATAAATGGGACTATATCAAACTTAAAAACTTCTGCACAAAATATCAAAAATTCAACAGAGTAAAAAGGCAACCTATGGAATGGGAGAAAATATTTGCAAACCATATATCTGATCAAGGGTTGTTGAGAATTTAGCCGAGTTACTCCATGGTTTTGCTGCCTTGTCATCCGTTTTGTTTGGCCAGGCAGTCTGCAGGGACCTTAAACTGACCCCTCATGCCAGGACATGCCCTAGATACCAGCCTGTAGAGCCACAAGCAAATGTAAGTTCCTGATTATGACTTCCCTAACATCCCTTATGATCAACAGTATGCCCTGCCCCCCAGTGCCATTCCTTTCTGTGACCCAAAGATGACCCCACGGGTCTTACCAAAACCTGTTTCCTTGGCTCTTTTAATTTAAATTTACCAATTTGGCCTTAGCCCAAGAAACCCAAAGCAGTCCATCCATGGACCCTAATAAAAACATATGCCTGGTCCTCTCTCTCTCTCACTCTGTATTTTTCCTTGACTTCCTATGTGCTCCACTGAGGCTTGCCAGGTATTTCCTCTGGAACCAGTAAGTAATAAAACTTCTTTATTTCAATTTTTCTTGTGGTCTGTTTTTGAACTGTGGCTTCCCATCTGGCACTCTGTGTTCCACTTATCAAGTGCTAATCTGACAGATCCATATCAGGGGTTAGTATTCAGAGTACATTAAGAACTCCTACAACTTAACAACAAACAACAACAACAAAATAACGGGATCATCAGAGAAACGTGAGTCCCGAGTTATCACCTCATATCTTGTTAGGGTGACCACCATCAAAACAAACACAAACACAAAACAAACAACAAAAAATAATTAGTGTTGACAAGGACATAGAGAAATTGGAAACCTTATTCACCACTGATGGAAGTGTAAAATGGTGCAGCTTCTATGGAAAACAGCATGGAGGTTCCTCAAAAAATTAAAAATAGAACAACCATATGATCCAGTAATCTCATTTCTGGGTATATATATATATAATGGAATTGAAATCACTAGGTCAAAGTGATATTTGTACACCAACGTCTGTTCAAGCATTATTCACAACAGCCAAGAGGTAGAAGCAATCTAAATGTCTACTGATGAGACAAATTGATAAAGAAAGTGTGGTGTTTACATATAGTGAAGTATTATTCAGCCTTTAAAAGGAAGGAAATCCTGTCATAGGTACAACAGGGATGAACCTTGAGGAGATTATGCTAAGTGAAATAACCCAGTCACAAGAGATAAATACTATATGGTTCCACTTAAATGAGATATCCAAAGTAGTCAAACTCTTAGAAAGTGAAACAGTGGTTGCTAGGAGCTCAGCGAAGGGGGGAAAATGGGAGATGGTCTTCAAAGGATACAGAATTTGAGTTTTGCAAGATGAAAAAGTTCCACCTATCTGCGGCACAACAATATGCAAACACTACTGCACTATAAACTTATTAAAAATGAATAAGATAGTAAATTGTATGTGTTTTTTGCTACAATTTTTAAAAAAAGGATAAATGAAATGTTAGCTAGGAATGAGTATGTTTTCCCATTGCATGCCTTTACTGTGATCCAAAATTGCTCAACTATAATAAAAGTTTGCATGTACTGAAGGTTCACCACATGTTGGGTGCAAAGAAGCTGACAGAGATTGTTTATATTTCTATCCTACCAAAGAGGAGGACATCAAGGTTTAGAGGATTAAGTATTTTGCCTAAAGTAACATGCCTCATAAATAGTTACATTATTATTCAAATTAAGTACATCTGATGCCAAATAAGCACCAAAATCTATGATCTAGTTTTCTGTTATTGTCATTTTTGCTTTGTGTTTTTAGCTGACATGTTAAAATCTATATGATGAATACTTGGCAGAGGAAACCTCCTTGGTCTAGTGAGTTTTAGTAATTTTGCCAAGCTCATTATGAAGGTTATAACTACATAGTTAATTTTATTTATAATATATAATATGTATATACCTATAGAATAAATAGTATATACCTATAGAATAAACATAGACCTATGTAGCATCAGCATGACCTGAAATACTGCCTCTAATAATATTCATCTCATTTGACCCTTTCTACAACTTTTTCTCACACGGTGTATTTGGTGTGAGGAGTGATGGAATATTACTTCATTTTGTTGATGAAGAAACTGCAATTAGGAGACATTGAAGTATTTGAGTTTATCAAGGTAAATCTTCTGTTAATAGTAGAATCAAAACAAAACCCACCTCTTCTTGCTCTTTGTTCAGGCCCTTCCCCAAAAGCTATCTGTTACCATTTGGCAACTTTTGCCTTTGTGAAAAAGATTCTAAAACTGTCCTCAATGCTTCACATGAACTGAAAAGATGAAGCACAAGCTTTCAAAAACCTTTCTAGGGGTGGGCTATTTATAATTCTACTTTTTTTCTCCTAGAAGGTTCTTTCTCATCTACATTAACAGCACTTGGATGAAAAAAAATGTATAAGGCTTGTTTGAAAATATTTTGGGGCGCCTGGGTGGCTCAGTCGGTTAAGTGACTGACTTCAGCTCAGGTCATGATCTCGCAATTCGTGAATTCGAGCCCCGCATCAGGCTCTGTGCTGACAGCTCAGAGCCTGGAGCCTGTTTTGGATTCTGTGTCTCCCTCTATCTCTGACCCTCTCCCGTTCACTCTCTCTCTCTCTCCTTCAAAAGTAAATGAACATTAATTTTTTTTTAAATATTTAAAAGCAAAGCTCTATCCATGTGCCACTTATACATTTATGGAAATAGAAATTACCACTTCCATCTGTATATTCCTTTATCACTCAATTCATGGTACCCCAAGTTTTCCTCAGGATGTCTTAGATTTAAGTTTGTTTATTTATCTGTTGTTTTAAATGCTCTCCCACCCCAGTATTGGCGTTTCAGTGTAAATGACACCCTGCATCATTCAGCTATGTCTTGCCGCCTTAGCTCTGCTTAGTGATTTATTGTTCCCAGACACTTCTGATTCTTCTGGCCTTCCAACACAGTAGATGTGCTTCCTCAGCTGTTTATGTGATTCTCTGACAATATTGTGTGTACCGCAAGCCAACTAAGAAGAGGCTTTAGCTTCTTAGCTTCTTCTAATTATTCTGATTTGTACAGGTTTAAAGTCAATTGAACAGAGGCAGACAGAGGATCAGTCTCAGCTTGTTCCATTTTTTTTAAGATTGATCTCTTCTACCTATCTGTGTCTTGCAAGAATAGTATTCATTTTACTCTTTTAATGTATGAGTGACTCAATATTTAACTATCCTTGCACTGTATGTAATCTCTCTTTTTCCTTTCAGCTTCCATTCTATTAGTCCTTTTAAAATGACATTTAAAAAAATATCTGTGGGGTTAATTGAGGTATAGATCTTATTGGAGACATAAGTGTCACTTTTCTGTCTATCTCATTTACATTCTTTAAAACTATTTATGGAATTATAATATGTGGAGAAGGTAATATGTAGATTAGGAATATCAGCTACTACAAAGAATGGAAAATCCAAAGCCAGACAGAAATCTACTTAGGTCAATTACATGTTAGTTGGCAAAATTAACATATAGAATTTTGAGAAGGGATTGAGAGGAGCAAATGGATAAAGATGAAAATATATACTTAGGGGAATGAATTTTGAGTCATTATTCATCCAAAATTTAGGAGGTGGCTGCCTATGTCACATGGGTTAACCTTATTTTTTTTGTTTTCAATTTGTCCTTAATGGTTGGCTTTTGTTCTCTATTTCTTTGTTCTCCAAAACTAGATGATAAAAAGCTCTAACTAAGAACTTCATATATGGACAGCATCATATGCACAGTAATGGCTAAATGGCTGATGAGAAATTGTATGCATTCTTTAATTTCTCAAAAATATTGTGGTGTGATTTAATTTCAAAATGTACTAGATATACTACATGGGTCTTTGAAGGCTCTCTACCCCACACCCCAAAAAAAATTCTTGAAAAAGTCTTCTTTTATTCAAGTAAGAACACAAGTACTAATCATAATTTGTCTTGTACTGAGTTAAATTTTAGCCTTCTTTTTAATAGTATTATCCTCTAAAGATAGTGTTCAAATTTATTGCAGATTAAATTCCTAGAAAAGTAATTGTAATTTGAAGTAATGATACTTACACTTTATTTTCTCATTTGAACAAAATTATAATAGGAAGTTACATTTCTAACCCTGAGAGGGCCGGATGTCCATTTTTATAGAAGTCGCCACAAATAACACATTTAATCAACTTTAAATGATACACCTATATAATCTGAGGCTTCTAAAGGATATATATACTGGGAAAGAAGAACACCACAGTAAGCCATCATATAAAATTGCATTTAATGTAATAGAGTGCAGCAGAATACATTACTATTTTAATGTATTTAAAAGACTTAAAATAATGGCTATATGGTAGAAAAAGGGCCAAGCATTTCAAAGGCACAGAGCCCAGGTCTTTAAACTTGAGATCCCATGCCACGGTACCTTATAGGTCAGAGTCAGGCTCCTAACCCAAAACTTCTCTGCCCAGGGTGTTCTCAATTCCTAGAAACAATGCCTAAGTTAATGAGAACAGAGACTAACTCCTTTGAAAACCTTTGTGAGCAAATCAGACTTCACATCCAGATTATTCTCATCCCCAAGCAGAATGTAAATACCTTCAAGTATCTGTACCATCCCATATTGTTGTCCCATCTAATCCGTGTGTCTTCTCTCCTAAATTTGCCTCACAGTGCTTCTCCCTCCTTGAGCTTTCCACTCAGACCCCTGGTTTCATTGAAAGTTCTAACATCTTTCCTTAGTAAAAATACTATCTCCCTAAAGATACCACCAGCCCTAAAACACAAGTGGAAGTTGTTTGTAGTGGAGGCTAGTCTTTTTATCAAAAACTTTTTTCTTTTCATCTTGGCCACATGTCCTCACGGTCCTTGTGGCTAGGTGTGACCATCTGGCTGCATTCTAGTGCAGGCAGGAACTGTTGAGTGCTGCTCTCAGTCCTGAACCATTAAAAACGTTCTATTTTCAATCTTCCAAAGAATCATTCCCTTTCCTATGACTACAATGGACACCACTCCAGAGAAGTCTTGGGGACCATCTGATCAGATGGTAATAGAGGGGCGCCTGGGTGGCTCAGTTGGTTAAGTGATCAGCTCTTGATTTTGGCTCAGGTCACAATCTGGGACAGTTCTTGAGATCAGGCCCATCACGGCTCTGTGCTGACAGCGAGGAATCTGCTCAGGATTCTCTCCCCCTCTCTCTCTGCCCCTCCACCACTGGTGTGGATGCATGCTCTCTCTCTCTCTCTCTCAAAATAAATAAATAAACATTAAAAAAAAAAAAAGATGGTTATAGAGCCATTGGTGAAAGGAACCCAGGTACATAAACTATTTCTTGGAGGAATGCCAGTCAGGAAAACTGACGACTGGGACTGTTACATGAGTATACAGTAAATCATTTTTATTTTAAGTCACAACATTACAGATGTTTTTCTGTTACAGCAGCTAATGGTGCCCTAATGAATGCATTGAAAATTTCACCCACACCAAAGTCCCCTCGAGGCACTTTTTACCACCTCTTTTTTTTTTTTTTTTTTTAATTCCTTAATGCCCCTAGATTTTTTGCCTTTCATCTCCAGTAAGTTTCACCTCCCCTCCTCTTTGGTTTCCTTTTTCATCATCCCAACAGGAATTTATCATTACCCAGAACATCCACACCCATGAGATACTAAATTCAAACATTCCAGTAGCAAGTCACAGCCTCCATTTCACTCACTCATTTGGCGACTCTTCCTTACTTTGCTTCCTTTTCATCTGTAGGTCATATTCCTTCCTTTGACCCCTCTCCTTTCTCTCTCCACTCCCTTAACCGTCCTCACTGCCTCTTGCTTAGATTAAATGCTCCAGCACTTCCATCACTTTCTTCTCAGTATTGGCAACTCCATTTGCCAATTGAACCTCCTCAGCAGATTAGTGGCACTCACCTGAGTGGATTGGTACCTCTATCAATTCAAGGTCTCTGATGTCAATTAAGCTCTCAATGTGCCCGGGAACAATTCTGTGTTTTCCTAATTAATTTCTTCTCCTTTTATTCAAACCTTCTACATTTCCCTAAATCTATGATGCTGCCACCATGCCTCTCTCCCAACCAATGGCCTGTTTCTCACTACACAGAGGAAACAGAAGTTTCTAGAAGGAATCCTGTAATAATTTCCTGCTGTGAAACCTAAATTTAATTCACATCTTGTCACAATAGAAAATACGACTCTTAATATAATCTTTAACACATGATTGGAATCTTTAAGGATTGCTAGATAAAATACAAGATGCCCAGTTAAATTTGAATTTCAGGTAATATTGTTTTGGTATAAGTCCCTGGCAATATTTGGAACATACTTATGCTAAAAAATTATTTATCATTTACCTGAAATACAAGTTTTTCTGAAATCCTGGTTTTCTGTCTTATTTTTTACTAAACATGTCAGCCCAGTTTACTACACTTCTACCCTTTATCCAACTTCTCACTAAATACTCCATTCTCGTTTGTGTCTTCAGTACACCAATTCTAATGGTTATTCCTCAAGAACATTCGTCATACTCACTTATCTCCTAAACTAAATGATTCTACTTCGGCCCCATGTTCCTCTCCACCGACTCCCTTTCTCTGTCTTCCTCTTTACACTCTATTGGCAGTTATATATGCACACTGTCTCCTCGTTTGACTTGAAGTTCACCAATATACTGAAATTTCTCTCATCAAAGTTAACATTAATTTTGCAAAATCATATGGACACTTAGTATTTACCTTACTTGATCTTTAAGTAGCATCTGACACTAGTGACCTGCTCCTAGTTTCTTGAACTACTGTCTTTCTTGGACATTCATGACACTGGAGTCTCCTCTTCTTGTTTTTGACTTTCTGATCTTCTCAGCTTATTTTCAGGCTATTCTCTTCTTCCCAAGCTCAACAGCCAGTGTTACCAGGAGGTCTGCTTTGTTTTAGGCCCACTTTCCTTCATACACTCTCTTTAGAAAAGCATACATCCCCAAGGCTTCAATCATCATTTGTATCATAGAGAAGTCTCAACCACACATCAAAAATGGGCTAAGAAACCAGGTGGCTTCATTTTGAGAGACTCTATTCATGGTGAGGACACCATCTTAAGGGCTTTTGTTCTGGATGGAATGTTTGTTTTCAATTTAATACAGTTCTGATAAATATCTTCAGTCTCTTAGAGAAGATATGGACTATCCAATGCCTTTATTATTCTAGGTAACTGACAATACCCACTGTGGCCATATTGCAAAACCTCTCCATTGTTATGAATGAATTTAAGCAGCCAACATAAATCCACAAAAACTTTCACCACAATAACCAATACAAAATAGAGGCTTTTTTATTCCAGGAGAGTGGTCTAGGAAATCTTTGGCTAAATTCTTTGAAGGATAATGGCTCCCTAATCCATATCATATGTTTAATGATTTTTTTTTCCTATCTCTTGGAAAAAGGATGTAAACATCAAATTATAAGATTAAGTCTAGTTCATGAGAGCTCCCAGAAAATCTGTGTGTAACTTTCTTAGAAAGATGAATATCATATAATTAAATTAAGTGAAACTCGTGAGGCTTGCAAAATTTATATGAGAATTTTTTGGCCAAATGTGTGACAGGTTTTGTTCACTGATGCCATTAAAAAAACAAGAGATCTGCCTTTGAAACTGCCTCAAATGATCCACTAGGGAATGACTGGCTGCCTTCACTGTCAATCCTTGGGTCTAGGAGACAATATTAACAATGTCTAGACTACCAGAGACCCACTGGTTGCTAGCTTTCTGCTTCATGGCTTATTGAAAATAACTAAAAGTTAGGCCAACCCTAGAGAAAAGAGCTATTCATTATTTTGTCAAATGCTTAACAGAGAGATATGCAGAGAATAATGAGTTAAATGATCCATAGCCACTAGGATGTTGCATAGACATTGGCTGTACAGTTCTAAAACAAGATTTCTAGGCATTATGTAGTCTTCCTTGCCTCTAAGTATTCCTTTTTCTTATGTAGCACTTTCTTCTCCCTGCCTTGGTATGCAGAAATACTCTTCTCATTTGGGGCAAAAAAAAAAAAAAAAAAAGAAAAGAAAAAAAAAAGATATTCCATGAGCTTCAGAATGTGTTCCCTCCCATTGTCCCATCATCACACCTTTAATTATGGGACTATACATTTTGGAGTGGAAGCAACTATTTTCATAGCAAATTTATATGGCATTATAATATTTATAACCAGTTCTTCAACTTGAGACTTCTCAACATGTTCCCGGGGGTGGAGAGAGGCTACTCTGTGCGTTGCAGGATGGCCTCTACCTATGCAATGCTAGTAGCATCCATGTCCAAGTTGGGACCACAAAAGAGGTCTTCAGGCATGGCCAAGTGCCCCCCTCTTTGGGAGGGGGAAAGTGCCCCAGTTTGAGAACCACTATTTTATACAATATCCCATTAATATGTGATAATATCTGCCTTTTCCCAGACAGTGCTGCTCTTCCACATCTCAGAAGGTTCATATCCTTACCTGAAGTGAATGTTTCTTCTCATCCATTACTATATACACCTCCAAAATGAATCAGTAGGTTCTTCACCAATCTACCATGGTTATACAGGAATTCCATTGAAGGACTTCAGTTACACAAGCCAGGGCTTCTATCATTTTTTAGGCTATTATCCTCTTGGCCTTTCCAGATAACTCTTAATGCCTCACAAGAAAGGTATCCATTGACTGAGAGCAGGGTGGTAGCATGTATATTCTCTTTGCTCATTCCTGAGAAAGAAAAAAATGCTGATGAGAATCACCAAGATTTACCAACAAGTGTTATGTCCAATCTGAGGTCAGTAAGGGAAATCATAAGCAGGACAGTCATATTGGTTGAAACTTAAATGATATTCTGTCCACAGAGTCCTTAAATATGTCTGGGATGGCACAATTGAGCACTAGTTAGATGAGTAGTATACCCCAGCTCACTGTCAACTTGTCTGTGACTATTGCAAATTCAGTTTCTTTTTCACCACCATCCTCCTGATATCATTCTGCCCCCACTCCTTCCAAGCTGGTATCCATGTTTGTTGGAGTCAGCAAATTAAATTCAAAAACATTTGCTAGTTGTTTCACAATTCAGGAGTCTGCTCATTGAAACTGCTACCCATCTCGTGCTCTAGAGGCCTGTATATCTAGGAATACATTATAATCAACAGTTAGCAAGGAGTCTCCACACTGTTTTCTCATTGCCAGCTAAAACTTTAAAGAATCATTTCTCATGTTCTTATAAATTGTTTCCAAAAATGATTATATCAACCACACACATCTACCAACAGTTCTTATTCCTAACTACTTTTCCATCAACTTCTCTGAAAGGTAGCAAGGTTTTTGGAGATGCTAATGAAACTACTTTCAAACTGAAAAAAAAAAATCATAATAAAATAAAATCTTTTAACCCATGACAAATAAAGGCTGTCTTCTTTTCCTTAGAAATAGGTGTCTGGGGCACCTGGGTGGCTCAGTGAATTGAGCATCTGACTCTTGGTTTCGGCTCAGGTCATGATCTCACAGCTTCATGGGTTCGAGCCCTGCATTGGGTTCTGCACGGGCAATGTGGAGAATGCTTGAGAGTCTCTCTCTCTCTCTCTCTCTCTCTCTCTCTCTCTCTCCCTCTCTCTCTGGCCCTTCCCCACTTGTGCTGTTTCTGTCTCTCTCAAAATAAAAATAAATATACTTTTAAAAAAAGGAAATAGGTGTCTGGTAATACTCTTCAAAGTCAACACTGAAAATACCTATCTTTCTACCAGGCCACAAGGATATCTGGATTCCAGCTATGTGTTTAGTGACTGAAAATTCAAATATATAATATTTTTTCTAGATTTCTTGGCTATCACCTTGACCAGAAATAAACCTGAAAATCCAGAATAATGTCATTCATTAACATTTCATTTATCTGGACTCTTAATCATTGACCTTTGTCAAAGTGATCTTCCTTGAATATTCCCTAAATCACACAGTGTCCAGCATTCTGTTTATTTATACCTTGTTAATGGAGAAAGAACCTATGATTCCTAGTTTATAACCTCCCCGGCAATCTTCCCTCCAATTCTGCAATGCTGGGAAATCAGGTAAGTCAAAGCTATATAAATTTAATTCCAAAGCACCTTTTCACCATCAGAAGCCTAACAATTGGGACTAATCAGAGACTGACCTGTGCCATTTGACTTCTAATTGATGCTCTTTATTACCCCAGAGACCACGTATGGGGAATTTAACTAAACACTGCTTTATTCCTGCCCAATTTGTAGTAAGACTTCATGAGTTCACTTATTTCAATCAGGTTTCCAAAGGCCTGACAGAACCCACAAAGGAACATGTATCATTCATGTCATGACTAAAATATTACAGTGTCTAGAGTTCCACTATTTGCCATTTCAACAATTCAGATAAATGCTCCACAAAAGTAACACACTGGTCTTTGACATCAGAGTGTATAATGTGTATCAAAAAATACCTCCCCGTGTGGAATCCCGAACGATGCATAAGAAAGTATTTATTTTGGGCTCACATTAGTATGATTCATATGAAATCTACCCTGGGGATACAGTCAGGAGTGCCCACTGTATTCCATCACATAGACATCTGCTCCTGCCCCTGATTCTTAAAATGCAAATCGGACCTTTTCCTCCTATAGGTTTCCATGAGGGAACTCATACCTGAGATCTCAGTGAGCACATACACCTCCCCAAACTCCATGCACTCCCTATCTCATTTCCTCTCCCCCTTCAATCTTATCAATCCCCCCCCAAAAAAGCTCTTGTTCTGTCACTTAAACATTACTACTTCAGAACAAAACCACTGTCTTCTTTCCCTGAACTGCCATAATAGTCTTCTCATTGGTCCTCCTATAATCGTTAGTGTTTCCTTATAGTTTCTTTTCCACACAGAGGTCATACGATTTTTTTTAATGTAAATCAGATTTTTCCTCTTTTAAAACCATCTAGTAGCTTCCCATCACTTAGAATCAAACCCAAACAATCTGCCAAAACCTAAAATAGCCATGATAATCTGTGGTCTTGCCTCTCTCCTCTTCAATGGATTCTACCAAGTGACTTTCATTCTCATCCTGACACACACCTTGCTTGGTCCTTATGCCCACTGACTTCTTTCCTCTGAGGTTAGCTCCTCATCATTCAGGTCTTTGTCCAAAGTCACCTCAGAAAGGCATCCTAGGAACCCTATCAAAAACGTACCCTCTCCTTGCCAGATACTCTAATTTCTTCAGGGAAATTATCACTTTCTGAATTGTTTTAATAACTTGTTAACTTCCCAAGGCACGAACACTCTGTGGTTCACCACTGTCAGGATCTGTTGTATATGAGGTATACCATTAAAAACCAATAAAGACACACCTGTGAGGGAAACAGTAATATTAGGAGAAAGCTAGATACGAACTCTAGAAAGAGGCAAATGGGCTGAGTTATGTACCGCAATAATTCATACGGTGAAGTTTTGACACCTAGTACCTCAGAATGTGATTTTATTTGGAGAATAGGTCTTTAAAGAGGTAAGTCAAGTTAAAATGGGGGCATTATTGTGGGCCCTAATCCAATATGGCTGGTGTCCTTATAAGAAAAGGAAAATTTGGACACAGACACAGATAGAAGACCATATGAAGACAGTTGAGAAGATGGCCACTACGAGCCAAAAAGAGAGGCTTCAGAAGAAACCAACCCACCTGACATCTTGATCTTGGACTTCTAGCATTCAAAATTAGAAAACAACAAAAAACAAAAAATACGAAGTCCTATTGTGTAAGCCACCTAGTTTGTGGTACTTTGTTATTGTGGACCCCACAAATTATACAGTAGGGAATTTTGCTTTTCAGAGAGCATGGTAAGCTGGATGACTTGAGATGTGCAGTGGTTAAGACGCTGAATCAAATTAGAGGATGCTTAGGAAAAAAAATGACAATAGAAATTTAGTAATATTGAATGACTTGGAAGATTTGGACTTCTTGTATTTACTGAAGAAAACAGAGATGTACACTATACTAGGATTAATACTGATGATCTTTCATGGAAAGGAATATATTCAAATCTGAGTACACTGTGCATATTGGGACTATCCTTTTAGATGGTTAAAAATGAAGAGGTAAGAAGTATTAGAGTATGCACAGTCTTATCACCATATGATTACTAATTCAGAATCATTGCTAAAAGAAGGATTTCTGGTACATACAAATAGAAATACTTTATTTAATTTGATGAGATAGCTAAAGAAATAAATAGTATTTGACAATATTGTTAAAGAATTTAGAACGAACCAATGCCTAGAGCTGTAAGTTTGATTAAAAAAAAAATTGGAGCTCCTCGACGGCTCAGTCAGCTCAGTGTCCAACTCCTGCTTTCCACTCAAGTCATGATCTTACAGTTCGTGGTATTGAGCCCCACATCAGACTCCTGCTGACAACACTGTCTGACTCTACAGCTCCACACTGACAGCGTGGAGGCTGCTTGGGATTCTCCCTCTCTCCCTCTCTCTCTGCCCCTCCCCTGCTCATGTGTGCACACTCTCTCCCTCTCTCTTAAAATAAACAAACATTTTAAAAATATATAAAAATTAAAGTAGTAATCTGACACACAATGCCATATAAATGATGGACCCTTAATAAATGCTTACTGAAGGGAACAGCACTGACTTATTGTCCACCAGAAAATAGCCAAATTAAATAATGAAGGAAAACTAAGAGTGAGAAATAACAGAAAGATTAAGTTAGTTATTGAATTCACATACAATGGTAAGGCACATCATATGAAAACCCTAACAAAAATAACACAAGAGAGTAAAGTCATTAGAAATCACAGACCCACTTTTTAAATAATGAGACCCCATTGCATAATTGTGAGCCACATTTTCTGCAATTTCCTGAGGGAATTCTTTTTAACTTTCAACAACTGAGTATATTGGCAAATACTTGGCAACTCATATCTTAATAAGCAACAAAGAACAACCAATCAATAAACTGTAAAATGACAAATATTAGCAATTAATGTGGAGTATAAATTATAGCCACATGAAGTTAAATGCATTCTAAAGTGTTGCTGCTTGACTTTAAGTGCTGGTAACATGTCCAAGGTTTTATGTTGTACTCCAAATACAGTGAGCCTCAGTATAAAGACCCCAAGTATTAATTACTGTGTACTAACTTGACCAGTATGTAACTTTATCAGTCTTTTGACACAGCAACTCTTAACTGCTAGAAAAATTGACAATACTTTCATTTGTGTTGAATGCTATTAGCTCCTATTTGAATGTATTATGTGATGAGGGAGCATAAGGCAAGCTGACAGGCTGCAACCCTCCCCGCCACCCAGGCAAGGTATGTGTGATATTCCTTGGGCATTCCTGGCTGCCCAAAAACAAGGGAAAGGGAGGAAAACAACTGGTTAACCTGCAGGACCTAAGTCTCCACCACCCCTCCATAGTGATGTGGGAAACAAAGGCAATGTGAGAAACAAAGGCAGAAGGAAAGGGCAGATAGAATTAAATTTCCTTATAACTTTCAGTCCATTGACAAATACTTGAGGCAGGCAGAGTAAAATGTTTGTCCAGGAACTCCCTACTGTCTTAATGTTAATGCTTTGCTAGAGGGAAAAACAACCTTAGCTTGACAATTGCTAGGCCTCCAGTATCCTGTGAGTCTTTTTTAGCATATGAAAATCTAACTGGAAACTTCCCCCTGGACTTACGACCCCCAACCCCATAGTATATAACCAGTCTCTCCCAATGGTCCTGGGGCAGCTCTTCCTGCCCAAGCTCCTATCCCTCATTTCAATAAAATCACCTTTTTGCACCGAAGATGTCTTTAAGAATTCTTTCTTGGTCGTCAGTTCCATACCCCACGAGCCCCACTGTCACCCCCCCAAAAAAAAACCTCATCATTATGTCTATGTTTTGTTTACCAAACATACATAGCTTGTGCCTGTGTTGCTTTGTTGTTTAGGACACATGTCCATCTTTTTTTCTCTTTCTTGCTCTATGTGAAAGAAGCAATACATAAGTTTCCTCCTTGAATTTACCAATCAGATTCATTAAAGAGAAGGTGAAGCTGTCCTTAAATTTTCTAAGGGGTCACTGAAGAGGAAAAATTATACTAGTTAATGTGGTAAATTTTTAAATAAATAAATAAATAATAAAACCTACCCAGTTGTAGCTGACAACTATAAAGATTAAGTGAAGTTAAAATTCCATTTTTGGTTTGTATGTTTTTTTTTTAAGTTTTTACTTGAATTCCAGTTGGTTAACATACAGTATAATATGAGATTCAGGTTACAATATAGTAATTCAATAATTCCATACAATACTTGGTATTATATCATTACAACAAAAGCACTCAAAATTCTTGAAATTAAAGCTGTTGATAGAAAACAAAGATGCTTAATTGTTCAGATCTGAAACTTAGAACATTTAACTTCAGGAACTCTATTTGGAGCCGTGAATATAAAATAAATAAACAAAACGACTTTAAATTTTACAGTCGGAACTCAGAGAACAATGCCTAAGAGGATGAGCTGTAGAACTACACAGACCTCTATTACTTTGTAGCTGTGTATCTTACATTCCCTAAATTCTTCATCTCTAAAATGTGAACAGTAATAAATCTGCTTTGTATCGTTTTGTGAAGATTACATGGGTTGTCACAGAAGAGGCATTTAAAATAAAGCCTCACATATCGTAATATGCAATAAATCTTACTAGCATTATTTGTTGTGATTGTATAACTGTAGGAGACCAGAATATGCCCCTGCAAAATATGCCTCTTCGGCATAAGAACCATTTTGATCTGATTATTCTGAAAAACAGGCACAGGAAAAGCTTTGGAAATAGTGTTACCCATCTGCAAAGGACATTTGCATTTATAAAGGAATTCTCCAATTGTACACATGTCATCCTCTCTGTACCAGGAAGAGAAGGAGGACTGTAAAACACAAGCTACTCATCAATGTGGAAGGTACAGATTTAAATCTGTAAAATAAAACTTACCTCTATTTACTGTACTATTTCTGGTAACGTACCCATAACTTGCCTCCTCCATACTTGTCTTTGTTTTAGCTGAAGATGGCACTTAAGGTCAAGCTCTAGCCAGCTCTTGGGAGTTTACTGATCCCTGTTTCTCCCATGTGTATATGAGAGATACATATTCATAACCTTTTGTTTTTAATCTACCTGTTGTAACAGGATCCCCAACCAAGTACCTAAAGGGTAGAAGGATAAGATTTTTTCCCTCTCTCTATATTATTAGTGTAAATCATTTCACTAATATTTACTGAGCTTCCACTACGTGAAGAGCGATTATAGTAAAAAGTAATTTACGTTATCTTCTGAGCGACAATCACTTTTAGAAGTTCGGGTCAAACTTTTATCCCCCACTTGTACCACTTCCACCATCTCCACCCCTCCAGTCTAACCACCTGAATGCAAAATTATACTCCTCAGCAATTTAAATTATGCCATTATTCCTTTGCTTATTTTTTATCACAGATTTAAGCTCCGCGGTGCTATGAAACCTGCAGACACAGAAGTTCATGATTTATGTATGTATTTGATAGCCTCACCCCTGACATCCTAGCCTCAAATCTAGACTCTTAAACTGCCCACTTAGCTCTGTTAACTGATTTTAATCTTGCATATTAGAGGAGCCATTCAAATGTTCTTAAGCATTATCATCTTGGCACTTTAATTGAAATATATCTTTACATTTTTTAAAAAAATGGAACATAACAGTGAATAAAAGCAGCCCTTTATTCACACAATGTATGCTAATGTTGACCCAACTGCTCTTAGCTTTTCAAAAGACTCTTGTGATTTCCTGGAATTTCCTGAACTCAGCACTTTGATGACCATGGCTATTTTAACTTCATTGCTCTCCCAATTGCAAAGGAGCTTTTGACATTTGGATTTTGTGTTCATCTAATGGCAACTGCAATTAAAGCTTTCCCACATCAATGAGCTAACTTTCTAAGGCCATTTCAAAGGGTGAATTCAATATTCAAATTGCATGATGCTTATTGATCTGTGTGCTACTATTTGTGTGACTGGAAAAGGACTCATTAGAAATTTTCCTGACATTATTGATAAAAAAAAATTAAATAAAACTAATTTCACTCAAGGATTCTGCATTCATATAATGAGAACATAGCTGAAGCCCAAATAATTAATTGGTTAGCATTAGGCATAGGTAGAGAAAGAAGCCAAACTCTCTCAGGCCTGACCAAACAGTGCTTATTTTGAGACGATGAGTACACAAACTGCATTTCTATATTCTTGAAAGTACAATTTAATCACTTCAGAATCACTTTTTAAATGTGTCCCAAGAAATTGCAGGTTCAGACAGCTTAGAAATGAAAGCTTCTACTTTAGCCCCATGATCTCTAGTTGATTTAGGAATACTTGATGCCCCTAGTAGGTTCAAGGGCTGTAAGTGAGCACTTCCTTCGTTAAGTCCAGGTAAGTCCAATGGACATTTAACACTGGATCTTTATGCTGCTGCTGTATACGTATTTTCAATTTCAATTTTATTTTTATCAGATAAAAAAAATAGGGAAACAATAAGTAAAACAAAGCACTCCAGAGAAACTTAGGAATGTTTGTTTCATGCACATTTGACCGAGACTATATCTACCCATAAAAAGCGGATTGGAGAATTATTATAATTATCTGGATAAGTGTGCCATTAAACATTTCATCTTTGCCAAAACATCTATTTACATAATTTCCAACTCTTTTTTTTTTTTCTAATGTGCTCACTGCATACAAAAAACACAAAAAACAAAAAACAAAAGTCACTTTGAATTATCTAGTAATCAGATGAAGAACAAATTGGAAGCTTTAACTTGTCTAACATTCTTTCCTAGGTTTGGTAACTTTTAATTGGCCAACGTAAAAAACTGCTTTAATTAATTTTTATATGTGTATCTATGTGAGAAAAACAACAGAGGATATGGAATAATCATATAATCATTTGGGAAATAAAGCTTGGTGGCATTTCAAGTATTTTTTTCTTGAACACTTATTACAAATAAAAAAAAAGGAAAGCAGGTAGATAGCTGAAGAACCCATGTTTTGAACTTGATTCAGATGTTAGAGGAAAAAGCAATAAATTTTTTCCTCATATTTAAGAGAAATAGAAGAAAGGAAATACATAAAAGGCAGGAAAGACTCAGAAATACACTCTTGCCATCTCATTTTTGCCCCAAACTAACCAGTATCAACAAAGAAGCTGATTTGTGATGACACTGTCTCTTTTAGCTAATAATTCACACAGTTGTTGAAAACACATCAACAGGCAGTAATCAATGTTGTTAAAAAGAATATTTATGTAACAGAATTTATATAATTAGGTCCTCATATGGTAGGACCGTAGAAATGTAATTATCATCCCTATTTTACAAATGGAAATATTGAGATTCAGAGGGTCAAATGACTAACCTAAGGTAAGCTGACTAGTTGGCAAAAATGGTATGAGCAACAGGTATTTTCACACCTGGTGTAAGACAACAGCATTATACACAGACAGCAAATAGGCAAGGTGTGCATATGAAGTGAAGATAGAGACAAGGAGGCAAACAAAGGTAGATAGAATATATAATTTTTATTGAAATTCTTGGTGTGTGTTTCTGTGTGTGTGTGTTTGTAGAAGAGAGAGCGGGAATTAGAGTAGTAATTATGGGTCTTGTTCTGGAAGCCAAGAGAGGAAAAACAAACCATCAGGATAATAAAATCAATAGCAAAAGGAGTTGCTTCATAAGTTGAATGGTAATTGGCATAAAATAATGAGTATAATTCTGTTTGATAATTGCATCTGTTCTATGAAAAGACTATTTTATCTAGGTGATAATAGTGGACATTTTTCAATGCATGTTTTGATTTTTCCTCATATGATTCAAAAAAACAAATAATATGAAGGGAAATTCATATCTAAGTAAACAATAAACTCTAATAATTTTGTATGCTCACCATCTGTCTAAATAATATCAAAATATAAGCATTTCTGTAAATATTTGAAATCAAATATCCAAAGAGTTTACACGTTTTGTTATATGTGAATTTAGATATTATGTCTTAAGTGCTTTATTCTAATTCCTTTAATTACAACCATATACCTATATGTCATCTTTCTACATGGAATGAGTTAGGAAAAAAACATGACTTTTAATTAAGACAATTTTCTAAAAACAACATGGTTTGTTTACGCATCCATCCATGTGAGCCACACTGCATCAGTTTCCAGGAATATCAGGATCTAGAACATATGGTCCCTATCCAAAGCAGGTAAGTAAAGAAAACAGATGAGTAAATTCAAGGTAGCTCTATAGTATGATGATTAGGATAACTGAAGGCAAAGCACTGTACAAAGGACATATATTGGAGGGCTCTTAACCCAGACTGGAGAGATCAAGAGAGGTGACATCTCAGCTTCAGAATTTCGTGAATAAACAAGACGGAGCCAAATAAAATGAAGTGTGTAGGTGGTAAGGGGGGCAAGGATGGCATACTAAGCCTCTACAAGGTATTCTTAGGAGATATATTTTAAAAATAACATAGGCAGAGTGGCTGGATTGGGAAGGCTTCTGTGTAGTATACTTTGGCTGGAACATAAAGTGTTTAAGGAAAAATGAATTGAGACCAAAATAACAGGCAGATCGTAAAGAGACACATGCACTATATTAAGAAAATTATTTGTGTAAGGATATTTGTGTATGTAAGATCCTATTCAATACCTACCTTTTTTCCCTGAAAAGATTTATGTCAGTTGATTTGCACTTTGTATTTTATTTTGAAATATCATTTAAGATTCTCAAAATTGAGAATCACAAATGTCTCGTTGGTTAGAAAAATGTTCCCTATTGCTCACCCTTCTGCACTCCTTCTCCCTCCCAAAACCAATGTTCTATAGAATTTTCTTTATCACTTTTAGCATGAAGGGTAGTTTTATCTTCATAAAAGATAATAACAAGCATATGTCATAAGGAACAGGGATTGATAATCCTTGTAATTTCATCTATGCTAATGAACTTCAAATGCTATTCTTATTTTGTATATATCGAGGATTTGTCACAACAAAAACATAATAGAGGTAGAACATTAAAAGTACAGTTACAAGTCGTCCTTTTCAACAAAACAGTTTACATCCCGTTGTCGATGGAATATGTGTAAGCTGTTTGCTTGAATAATGTGTGAGGTAAAGCATTTGACAGGTTAATTATACATTGCTTTAAAATCCATTTCCTAGCATTTTATTTGGAATTGGTTGTGTTTTAATTTCTTTGATTCTCTTTCTTCTTTTTTATTATGGAACCAGAAAAATACATTTTTCAAAGATTTTACCTGAAAGATAAGGGGTCTCATTATGCTCATTTCCTCTCCTTTCCAAACCTCTGCTTATATCCTTTATTGGTTGCTCCCCAAGGCAGAAGTCATTGCTAATCTTCAGTGGCCAATGCCTGAGATATTCTTTGGAGGCATGTTTTACTACCAAAGACTTAGAAGTATGAGCCACATGTTTTCAGATTGTATCTAGGCAGATTTTCTATCCAGACAACTGTTCTGGTTTGACATCTTCCACAGCTGCACCTTTCTTCTGTATAATTGCAGAGGGTCTGGACCAATCACACCCATTTCAGAATCAAGGAAAGAGAATTGAAACAAGTTTTGTTTGGTTCTCCTGGATTAAGCAGTGTTTTCTAATTAGCTTTTATCACAGCTCTAACTCAGAAGTTGTTAAGTGTTTGCCCACCTATTGATATAGCAGGGCTTCATTTCCCATTTGACCCTGGCTTCTAGTAAGTGTAACTTCCTCAGAAAGAATCCCAAGAGTAGAGGAGTCCTAAATGTCAACACCTTTGAAAGACCAGTTATCACATGACACACCAAGAAGTAATAGACTATGTACTTCAAGCTGTTTTTCTAGTAGTTATATAGTACTTTCCCTGATCTGTGATCATCATAAAGGTGTCCACAAATCCATTCATTCCTCAACATGCTTTAAATATCTACCATGACTTCATATATTTCTCATCCATATCTCTCCACTATAGTCCAGACTCATGTTTTCAAAATCTACTTGACACCTCAACTTCTTTATTAGGTATCATAAATATATCAAGACCAAAAGGGTCTGCCCTTCCAAAAACTTTCCCCAAATCAATCATACTTGATTTCTCCTTTCTGACCCCTTATTTCTCATCCGACCTATCACCAATTACTTTTGGCTCTATCTCCAAAATGCACGTTGAGTCTATCTCCCTCTTTCTCTTCCTCTGTGGACTTATTATTCCCAACCCCCAACAGTTGTCTTCTGTTCTACTGCAATTGCTTCCTAAATGATCTATGTGCCTCGAATTACCTGATCTTCATATAGGAGTAAATAAATTACAGTATTTTACTACTTAAAACCCACCAGGCTCCCAGCGGTTGAAAATAAGTCCAAACTTGGTGGTATCTAGTCTAAAATATTCTATACATGATTGGTCCCCAACCTCATGTCTCACCACTTTCCTTCCTCCTTGATTTCTATGCCACAGACACACTGTTTTTTTTGTTTGTTTGTTTGTTTGTTTGTGTGTTTCTATGCTTAGAACATAAGAAGCACATTTTTAATCACCAGCCATCCTTCAGCATCTGCCAACAAAGTTTTCACCATCAAGTGTTTTCACTTGCTGGTTTAATTTTGTCTTCACAAACTTGAAACCTATTTCATTTATTTGCATTTTTCTATTATCTGAAATACATTGAAGTAATATATTTTTCTCTAAATATCATTTCCTATAGATTTTGAAATTTATACACTATAATTCATTTTTAAACAATCTCTAATGTCTGCTATAATTTTCTTTTTCACTTACTCATTGCTTAGAAGGACATTACTTAAACTCCTGTGTGCATATTTTCAGAGTCAAGGTTGCATTTTCCCTTCATTATTAATTTGATATTTATTTATCTGTTTGCATCATCAACAGAAAATGTAGCTAAAGTGATTTATGATATAGACAGCCAGTTTTCCCTTGTGACCATTATTTTTCCATTATCAGTTTTTTTTGTTTTTGTTTTTGTTTTTTTTTTTTCAATGTTTATTTATTTTTGGGACAGAGAGAGACAGAGCATGAACGGGGGAGGGGCAGAGAGAGGGAGACACAGAATGGGAAACAGGCTCCAGGCTCCGAGCCATCAGCCCGGAGCCTGACGCGGGGCTCGAACTCACGGACCGCGAGATCGTGACCTGGCTGAAGTCGGACGCTTAACCGACTGCGCCACCCAGGCGCCCCTTGTTTTTGTTTTTTAATGTTGCAGGATATTGGAGAAGAAAGTGTGTTCCAGTACTGGGTTCAAACGTGCACATAAACACAAATAGTAATATGGTATCTTACACAGCTTTAGAGTATACAGTTAGTATGTAACATAAAAACTAGCATGAGTCAGTATTGTTTGAAAATCCTTTAAAAATGTTCCAGTCTCATTACATACAAAATTCTATTAAAATAGATTAATACATCTGATCATCACAGAATGAAGTCATTCGTTTGCATTTAGAGACCCCCTTCTATTTCCTATTTTTTTTAAGTGTATATTTAAATAATAGAAAATATTTACTCCAGTCACATACAGTGTGAGAAGCAGTGGAGAACTGAAACTAATAAGTCTCTCATCTGGGCTCATTTTGAAAATATTGGGGTGCCTGGGTGGCGCAGTCGGTTAAGCATCCGACTTCAGCCAGGTCACGATCTCACGGTCCATGAGTTCGAGCCCCGCATCAGGCTCTGGGCTGATGGCTCAGAGCCTGGAGCCTGCTTCTGATTCTGTGTCTCCCTCTCTCTCTGCCCCTCCCCCGTTCATGCTCTGTCTCTCTCTGTCCCAAAAATAAATAAACGTTGAAAAAAAAAATTAAAAAAAAAAAAAGAAAATATGTTCACTGATGACAAATTGGGCAGAATCACCTATGCTATTAAATTTGTTATTTTGATCTCTCTGTCTCTCTCAGTCTCTGTCTCTGTGTGTGTGTATGTGTTACATAATTCTAAGCATGTTTTCCCATAGAAGACTTTTTGCCATAGGTGTTGTTCTGCCTATTAAAACCCACACCGTTGTCAATTTATTTGAGCTTAGTACATATATCTTTGACAATCTGTGAGTCTCAACCATTTTTATATCTTTTATTTCAGCTATAGACCCGGTAAAGAAATGATAGGTTTATTCACCTATATATTTACTGAACTTGAGTTTTTCTCTTTCGATGATATAATGTAGTTTTATTATTGTAATTTTTATTTGTTTCTTCCCATCTAATTTGAAATTTACACATCCTAATGTCCCTTCCTTTGAGTTGCTTATGGATCTTAAAATATATATTCAAATGCATACCTTCTATCAAAAGGTTTAGAAAATCTATCAAAATCTTTTCATTTCTTTCAAAATCATCCAGAATCATAATTCTCTTTTGATATTACTATTGATGGAATACTTTCTGACAACTACTTTAAGCTGACAGATTTTTAACATTTTTTACATGTAAATATAACAGCAGGCAGCTGTTCTATATGCTGGGAGGGAGTCTCTAGGCAGTCCTTCTGCTCAACTTTGTTATGAGAAGAATGGGTCCACCTTCAAGATGGAGAACTAAGAGGATCCTGGACTCACCTCCTCCCACAAACATGGAATGAATGACTCCTGAGCATGAGGATATCAGGGGAAGACCCACATCATAGCAGGTAGGAGAGGCTGGGACACAATCTTGCTATAAACCCAACCCCTGGGGAGCAACCCAGTCAGGAATGATCTCAAAACCTGAAGCTTCTCCCTGAGGAGCAAAGGCTTTGAACCCCAAACTGGTCACCCCCAACTTTTAACATCTGCACCCGACAGACAAATCCCCAAAATACCTAGCTTTGAAAACCATCAGGACTTGTGCCCAAGAGACTCACGGGGCTGTAGCAATCTGAAAAACTGTTTTTGTTTTTTTTTAACATTTATTTAATTTTGGGACAGAGAGAGACAGAGCATGAAGCGGGGAGGGTCAGAGAGAGAGGGAGATACAGAATCTGAGACAGGCTCCAGGCTCCGAGCTGTCAGCACAGAGCGCGACGCGGGGCTCGAACTCACAGACTGCGAGATCATGACCTGAGCCGAAGTCGGACGCTTAACCGATTGAGCCACCCAGGTGCCCCTGAAAAACTACTCTTAAGAAGCTTGCAGGCTTGGACTCCCCTGTCCTGAGGCCCAGAGCAGAAGAAGCAACGGTGGGGCACCCGAACTTTGTGCAGGAGAGGTTTGTTCCTTTCTCTTAGAGTGTCAGCCTGAGGGGCAGACATCTGATTTAACTCACAAATGGGGGCCTGCTGGTGTGCTGTGTGGGGATGGCGATTAGAGAGCACCATCTTTGTGCTCTTGTTCTGCCTGTTCCAGCCTGTGGACACCATATTTTTTTTCTGTTTTTGTTTTGTTTTCTCATCTCTAGGATTTTTTTCTTTCTTCTTATTTTTGTTTGTTTGTTTTTCCTTCTTTCCTGGCAAGTGTCATCTCCACACTCTCTGCCTCATTCCAGCTGGTGGCAGTGGTCTCCACACCCTACTCCTGTACTCTAGAGTGCTCTCTCAGAGGGGAGCTTTTGCATGCATCTGGGGCCCTAGTTTTCACCTCTGGTGCCCCACCCCTGCTTCCCAGGGGATGCCCTTGATTTCCTGGTCCTGGTGACCAGGTGGCTTGTGTTGCCAGGTCCTACATGTCTATAACTATTGGAAAGACAGTTCTTGGCAGACTACCACCCCCAGGCACTACACAGAGAGCCGACTAAAACGTGGCTTCAGTTTTTTCTGTGAAAGAGGCCTATTTGCTTGCCCTGGAGCTTCCTCCTGAGAGGAGGGCAGGCTTCAGGTTTCTCCCACATCTAGAGGCTACGAGATGCTCTCAGGGAACATATGCCGAGAGACCATCTTCGTGCTCTCCCTCTGCCTCACCACAGCCCATCAGTATCTCCCAGAGAACTATTTATAAACTCACCTGGAGTCCTGAGTTTTGTGACACAACTCTAGATCACCTGGCACTGGTGGCCAGCGAAGTTTATGCTTGTGATTCCATAAGACTGTATATATTATGTATGCATATTTTAAATTATAATAATATAATATTTTATATTATTTATATAATATTTTTATATATTTATAATATTTTATATATATTTATATTATATTAATAATATAATAATATTTTATATTATGTATGCATATTTTAAAATGTGTTACCTAAGGGTCTTCCAATCAGCCTGGATCTAGGTGCTGATTGAGATCCTCCCCATAAGGACACTGGCAGGCCTTGACATGCTGCAGAAGGAAGGAAGGAAGGAAGGAAGGAAGGAAGGAAGGAAGGAAGGAAGGAAGGAAGGAAGGAAGGAAGGAAGGAAGGAAGGAAAGAAAGAAAGAAAAGAAAAAAGGGAAAAAAAAGTCCACTTGGACAATCACAGAGATTTGAAGAACAGACAAGATCTAGGGCAGGTTGGAAGATAAGGTTCCTATCCTACATGAGGCCAGTCCTTCAAAACTAGGAAAAGTGGTAAATGCACAGAAACTGATACAAAAAAGTCAGGCAAAGTATAGAAACAGAGGGATATATTCCAAGCAAAAGAAAACTATAAAATTTCAAGGTGGGGTGGGGGGGGGGAAACTTCAATGAAATGGAGATAAAGAGTCCAAAGATGTTCACTGGACTCATGAACAGAATATATGAATACAGTGAGAACTTCCACAAAGAGATGGAGAATATAAGAAAGTAAGAAAGAAGTCAAAGTTAAAGAGTAGAGTGGCTGTAACTGCTATCATACTTTCCCACAAATGTTCTGATGACATTTCTCTCTGATCAGATTTCTCAATCATATTCCAACTACTTTTATTTTCCAAAGAAACCTTTAAATTACTTTATCCTAATGGCCTTTCCTTCTATTTTCCAGAATTATAAGTTTAATCTGTGTCTAATACCTTTGTAGTCTTTTAGTACAGTTTGGAGTCAAGTAAAAACATTTATTTAGTCAACCCTCTTGAACCAAGAGTTTAAAGTCATATAATTTCTAGAATATTCTTTTTTGTCCTCTCTTTCTTCCTTCTTGGTCTAATTAAATTTTACCCATTTTTCAAAGATCTTTCTTTGTGCCATCTCTAGTTGCTTCCTCATCAGAACTTCACTGTATCAGTTTTGGTGTTCTCAGCACATACTTTCTCATAACTCATGTATATTCTTATCTTCTGCCCTAAGTTGCTTGCTCTTCAAGGTAGAATCTGTATTCATAGCATTTAGAACCTATTAGGTGCTATTAGTATCCAGCACAATTATTTTGTAGAGGGTAGACATTTAACAGATACTTGATATAGAAGAAAATTTTCAAATGTTAGAGCATTAAAGACCCTTGAGGATTAGAGGACCCAATATCTTTTCTTTGTGGATGACATAACTGGGGCCCATTACTACAAGGCCAAACTAGAATTAAGGCCTCACAGAAAGCATCCGGTATTCCTTATATCAGATAATGAACTCAGACTCTTGAACTTAGAAGAAGATATGGAGTTACTTCATAATATACAGTGACTACATTTGATGATTTAAAAAAAAAAAAGCTCACCTTTTTTTTTTAACAAAGCAGATTATATCATTTTTCAAAGATATAAAATATAGAATGTTTTTACCCTACCTGAATAAACTATGCTCAACTAAATATTCTTCTCATTAAGTATTCAATTCTCCTGCTATCTCAGTTCAGTCTCTCATCCACATGACTGTTCTTCAATTATTGACAATAACATTACGTATATGTTGGGGATTACAAATATATAGCACACAAGCTGCCACTCTCCTATCCTGTGATAATATAACACAAGCCACCTTTCTGGCCAAATCTTAACTCAGTTAACTCAGTTTTGTGGGCAAGCACTGTCAATGGATGGTCAGTGTCACATACAATGTACTGTATTTTTATTTAAAATATTCACAATCTATCCCCAGGATACTGATCCTATTGTCACCATCCCTGCAGGATGATTATGCAGTATCAACCCGAACTGTGAAGTAGCTATTTGACTTGGTTTGGCCAATGAAATGTACATGAAAGTGAATATGTCACTTGCAAGCAGAAACTTCAAGAGACAGTTATAATTCATGGTTTGTGCCATGTCTTACTTGCCTTTGCTGTGGGAGCTTCTGTCAGTGAGGTTCCTGTAATGAAAACCATGCTGAGAAGACTTACAGCAACATGAGCAAGAAATAAACCTTTGTGTTGGTAGCCACTGATATGTGGTTGTCGTTTATAACTACAGCATAGCTTGTCCTCTCCTGACTTGTAAAGCATGTAAATGCATTCACTCATCTGTTCACTCATCAAACATGTTTTAGTTCCAATCATATTATTAAGTTTTTGGAGAATAACAGTAAACAAGGTAGACATGGTCTCTGCTCACAGAACTTAAATAAAAATAAGGAACCAGTTTGTTTGTTTGTTTAAGAAATGTTTTTAACACAAAGAATTAGAGACTGATTTTGATGCTATAAATGGAATTAATTAAATGTCATTATAGAGAAAAGGAGAGTTGAAAAGTTAGGGTCTGATTTAGATACTGTGTTTATAAAATTCTTCTCTAAGAAGATTAAATTTACACTGAAGGTAGGAAAGTATGAGAATTAACAAGATAAAAGGAATTTTGGATCAAGCAGGAATGTGGGGGGAATAAGTTTAGGAATTCCCTGAGCTTGCAACAATGGGTTAACATGGCTTGGGATAAGAGCCTTCAGAATAGGTAAACATGTAAACAGGACAAACCACCACAGCAGGGTGAAATTGCCCGGAGCTAATCAACTGAAGCAAGGTGCCTTGTTGACCCTGAGGTAGCAGGCTTTATCTGTCTTATCCCCTAGGCTAGTTAAGATAAACAGACAAGGCGCCTGGTGCCTGCCATAAACAGCCATCTGCTAGAGGAGATTTTGTTTTGTATTGACCCAAACCCCTAACAGCACACATCTTCGAAACACCCTTTCCTTCACACACTTAATGAGCCCTATTTCATTGTCTCTTTCTGCACGTCCATCATATTTGTAAGCCTTCTGATCCTAATAAATACCGAACAAGGACCCAAGGACCCTTACTCAGGGCTCTCGTCTTCTTCCCGACATCAGCCTCTCTCGTATTTAATACTGTGTCTGTCTGGTCTCTTGTCCCCTGGGAAAAAGAACTTAATGTATGCCAGATATTGAAAGGAAGCCAGTATGAGCACAAGTACACTGGACAGTTAATTTGTTCTAAGAGCAATAGGAGTCAATTATGGGATTTTAGGCTGAGATTTGGTGTGCATATATGAAAGATCATTCTAACAACTATATGGAAAACAGGTTAGATGGGACAAGGGTGGGAGAAAAAGAAACAGTAAAAATTTTGAGGTAGTTTTGGGAAACAACAGAGTGGCTTAGACTAGTACAGTGGCCATGAAGATTGTGGCCATATTAGAGATTTAATTTGAGAATGCAATCAGTTGAAATTGGTGATGGGACAGAGTAGAATATGAAAGAAAGAACAGAATCAAGGGGGTGACCCTTGAGCATCATGTCCTGAGAGGCTGGCATAGGGACAGTTTTAAAATGTGTCACAGTGAGTGGGAATGGAGAATCCATGTTGGGACCAATTAATTTTATTTTGCAATGAGATATTTAAATGGAAATATCCGGTAGGCAACAGGGTGCATATAACTGAGGTTCAGGGGTAATATCTGTACTGGAGATATAAATTTGTGAATTGTTACAATAAAAATGTCAAAGGCACAAATCTAAATAGAATCTCTTAATGAAAGCATATAGAGAGTGGCAAATGAGAATCCAACATTGAGTCTTGGATATCAAAAGTGTTGTGCATCCAAGGGGATTTTTTTAAAGAATGTGATTCGCTAAAGCTTGTTTCACATTGATGGAAATATCCCATAGGAAGAGAGATTTACGATATGCTAGAAAGAAATCATAGCTGTAGGCATGAATTCCTTGAGATGATGGAAAAGAATGGAACCCAAAGCACACATGAAAAAAGTGAAATTCAGTAAGCTAATCTACCTCTACATCTTTACCTGAAAGAAGAAGCCAATGGTGTTTCAGGAGCAGGGAGTTTTATAGATAAGGTGATGGGATGATAAGGAATTTGGGATTCTCAAGTGTGAACAAACTGATAGTGAGTAGAGAAAGGGTGAGAAAGTTTTAATAATAGGTGGGTAGGTATAAAATAGTTAAGCAGAAATACCAAGCTAATAAAGAAAGTATAGTAAAGTGAACAATCACTGATTTCAAGTGTGACTGGCAAATGTGGTTGTAAAATTTCTTTTGCAGGCTAAGGAAAAAGACAAATACTTACTGTGGTTTATCCAGGGTTCAGATTTGGTCTGGAGTATGACTAACAGAGAAAGGGGTAAGCAATCATAATAAAAGCCAGAGAACAGGGAAATAAAGAGAGAAGGCTGATAGTTTGTAAGTTGTGGGATAAAGGGATGGGATGTCTCAAAAAGTGAAAGGATTATAGCAGTGGGGCCATTATGGTAAGTGAGTTGGAAAGTTAGGAGGTAAAAGTCAGAGCAAAGAAAGTAATTTCTAGTGAGGTCTATGTGCTGTCCCAGTCCTCCTTCATCTTTTAATGCAACTAAGATTCATTTCTTAATCCCTGTTTCATTTTACTTTTTCTCTTTACCTCAACTGCTTTATTTTTATCTTATTACACTATATGCATTTTTGTCAGTAATTTAAAATAACTTTTTGGAACAAAGCAAGGCATTAATTAATTAATTTGCATATTTCAAAATACTTCTTTCATGGAATGGTTTCTAGATCTCACTTTTATTGCCAACTCAGTTCCCTTTATCTGAATAGATTCTACTTTTTCAAGGTTCTAATAAAAAGAAATACTCAGAACTAAGAATAATCACCTCAAGGTAGGTTACAAGAGTCATAGTCAGCAACAGGAAGAACGAAGGCTGGAACATGAACCTCATGATCCCTGGTCCAGTACATATGCCCCTTGATTTGCAGAGGTAACTAAGAATAATTGCAGATATTTACTTAGTGACAACCTTGTTTTACCAATGGTGCTTAATACCTTACACGGTCCCTTTCATTTATTTCTCACAAATAAATATGAAGTAAATATTAGCTCATTTTAGAAAGAAGAAAACTGAGGCTTAGGAAAATTAACTTGTACACAGTCACACAGCCACAAAGTAGTAGAGACTATAGAAAACCTGTCTAATCCCATAATTCTACTTCTATTACTCCTATGTTCTACTTCTATTCAAGTACATTCAAGTTGTATTTTCTGGTTTTAACCACTCATATACTCATACTGAATTTATAATGACTTGAAATTCCTTGGTAGCCTTCATGTGCAATCTATTAGCTTTTTTTTCCTTGCACAATGCCAGAAACATAATAGGTACCTAATAAATATTTCATTCATTGAATTAGAATTCTGTTCAATCAGAAAATTGGATAAACCCTGCTTCTGATATCTTCATTGCAATAATTAATTTAAAAATAATTAAAATAGGACTAGAATCAGAATGTTGTAGAAACTTCTCTCCATCATTCTTCTAGCATGAATATTCAAATGATTATGCCAATTTTAGCCCATATAATATACTATCTCTAACATGTGTTCTTTATCTTGTCCACAAAGATAATCTGAGAGGCTGTCAAAAATAATAATAAAGTTACATTTTTTTTCTATATTTTTTTTCTGCTTGTCCAGAAAACATAATCAAATAGGAAATAAAATTAACATGACAGTATCCATTCTTAATGAACCTATGTTGGTTTCTGTTGATCATTGATAGTTCTTCTGAGAATACACAGGCCATTTAGGTTAATCACTGATTCTACATTTTATGTCTACTATGTCCATAAGTCATGTTTTGCCCTTTTTTGCTTTCCTTAATATCTGTAAGCAGTATCTCTTTGTTAATATACTTAGTCTTTCTGACTTCCAGGGAAGATGGTGGAGTAGGAGGACTCTGAGCTCATCTTGTCCCATGATACAACTATAACACATACCTCAGTGTAAATGACCCAGAAAATGACCCAAAGACTAGCAGAACAGACTCCTGGTAGCTAAATATAGAGAAGAGACCACGTTAACGAGGGTTGGAAGGGTGGAGTTCTGGTCTGCAGCTAAACAGACCCATGGCACTGTCCACAGGAGGGAGAGACAGGCAGGTATGGAGAGGGGAGAGGAGCAGATCCTCATACTAGTCAACCGAGGCACAAGGGACTGCATAGGAAGATGAATCCCCAAAACATTTGTCTTTAAAAATGTGCACCACAGTGGGGCACAATTTTGTGAGTTCTGATAATCAGCAGGGCTAACACCTATAACTTTAAAAATTAGCGGGCTTCACTCTGACAGACTGGAAGAGGAGGAAACAGAATCCCTGCCCTTAAATAAACAGAGAAACATCCCTCTGAAGATAAAGCACAGAAGAATTTGAAAGACACCTGGGGTACATGGCAGCAAGATTTGTTTACTAATTTCAGACCATGTGTTGGAGGGGTAAGGACACTTGGGAGATTTCTCCCAAGAACAAAAGAGCTGGATGGCACTGTTCCCTTCCCTGTTTTCCACCACCCCCATCCCAGCTTAGATACATGGAGACCTACAGAAACCGGCAAGGCACCAAAACTCATTACTAGACTTGCTAACATCATGCCCTCATGCCCTACACCTAAATTCCCGCATTCTCCTGCAGATGCATCTTCTCCAGCAAGACCTCAGTTCCAGGTCCCCTCCCACAGCAGACCTATGCAAACTTTCTAATACCATGTTCCTCACCCTGCAGACCTGCCCTCTCTAATACACCTTTGGCTAGAGCCCATCCAAAGTGATGCCACAAGCCCTGCAGGGCGCAAGCAGTCTCGACCAGGACCACACCAAAGTGACTCCTGCTCCAGGGAAAGAGGAAGATAAGCACATGCAACAGTCTGACAGCAGCCCCTGCACTGGACTGAGGGCAGATATCTAGTCTGACATCAATCCTTCCCACCAATGAAAGTTTCTCAGGGCAAAACACAGGAAAAGCACCCAGAAGTTTGGAGTTTGGTTCTACTGGCAAATTCCAGGTCTGACTCAACTCAAGTCCAAGGTAGCCCCAGACTGGCCCACTAACAACAGGGGGACCAAATGCAGCCCACAACAGGTAAAGAGAGCCACTACAGATGAAGGAACTGAAGGCAAAAGCAGCTCAGCCACAATGTGCAGCACGCATGTGCGCGTGCGCGTGCGCGCGTGCGCACACACACACACACACACACACACAGATACACACACACACATAAGAGATATCCCTGAAGCAGAAGTTTCCAATGAACAGGGGACATTATACTGCAGGGCTCTACAGGACCTCTTCTTAATAGGCCACTATTTTCAAGAGCAGAAGATGTAGCTCTTTCCTGATACATAGAAACAAACACAGAGTGTTAGAAAAAAAAAAAAAAAACATTAGAAGACAGAATAATACGTCCCAAATGATAGAATAGGACAAAATCACAGAGTGAGAGGTAAATAAAATGGAGATAAGTAATATGCTTCACAGAGAATTTAAAGTAATGCTCACAAAGAACTTAATGGACTTGAGAAAACAGTGAAGGACCACACCGAGACCTTTAATAAAGAGATAGAAAACATAAAAAAGAATCAGATGAAGAACTCGATAACTAAAATTAAAATACACTAGATGGAATAAATAGTACACTAGAGGAATCAGAAGAACTGATCAGTAAACTGGAGGACAAAGTGATGGAAAGCAATCAAGTTGAACAGGAGAGAGAAATATACATATAGAAATATGATGAAATATATTGAAATATATATTGAAACATGAAAATAGACTTTTTTTTTTTTCAACGTTTTTTTATTTATTTTTTGGGACAGAGAGAGACAGAGCATGAACGGGGGAGGGGCAGAGAGAGAGGGAGAGACAGAATCGGAAACAGGCTCCAGGCTCTGAGCCATCAGCCCAGAGCCTGATGCGGGGCTCGAACTCACGGGCCGCGAGATCGTGACCTGGCTGAAGTCGGACGCTTAACCGACTGCGCCACCCAGGCGCCCCTTTTTTTAATTTTTTTTTTCAACGTTTTTTTATTTATTTTTTGGGACAGAGAGAGACAGAGCATGAACGGGGGAGGGGCAGAGAGAGAGGGAGAGACAGAATCGGAAACAGGCTCCAGGCTCTGAGCCATCAGCCCAGAGCCTGATGAAAATAGACTTAAGGAACTCAGTGACAGCATTAAGAGTAATAGCAGTCACATGATAGGTATCTCACAAAGATAAGAGAGAGAAAAGGGGCAGAAAATTTATTGGAAGAAATAACAGTTGAAAATTCTCCAAATCTGAAGAAGGAAAAAGAAATCCAGATCCAGGAGGCACATAGACCAACCCCCACAAAAAATCAAGCCAAAGAGGTTGACACCAAGACATATAATAATTGAAAGGGCCAGAAGTATTGATAACAGAATTTTAAGAGTAGAAAGAGAAAAGGAAACAATCAATACAAGAGAAATCCCATTAGGCTATGAACTGATTTTTCAGCAGAAAGTTTGCAGGCAAGAACGCAGTGGCATGATATATTCAAAATGCTGGGGGGGTTGGGGTGGGGGTAACCCTGCAACCAACAATGCTCTTTCCAGCAAGGCTATCATTCAGAATGGAAGGAGAGGTGAAAAGTTTCTCAAACAAAAATTAAAGAAATTCCTGAGCATCAAACCAGCCCTACAAGAAATGTTAAAGGGGACTCTTTGAGTGGAAAAGAAAGACCATAAACAGAGTAAGAAAGTTAGGAAGTACAAAAGCAATAAAAATAAGTATATCTATAAAAATCAGTCAAGGGATTCACAAAATGAAAGTAAATAAAGTATGACACAATATACCTAAAACATGGGGAGACAGGAATAAAGAATGAGTTCAAACTTAAACAACCATCAAGTTAATAGCTGTATGTATAAGATGTTATTTATAAACCTAATGGTAAGCACAAATCAAACACCAGGAATACACATGCAAAAATTAAAAAGAAAGGAATTCAAGTATACCACTAAAGGAAGTCAGCAATCTGTGAGATAATAGAGCAAGAAAAGGAACAGAGAAGAACTACAAAAACAACCATTAAACAAGTAAAAAAAAAAAAAAAAAAGAAGAGCCCATAAGTATATATTTATCAATAATTATTTTGAATGTCAATGGAATAAACACTCCAATCAAAAGGCATAAGTGATTAAATGGATAAAAAAAACAAGATCCATCTATACGCTACCTACAAGAGACTCATTTGAGACTAAAGACGCATGCAGATTAAAAGCGAGGGATGGAAACGCATTTGTCACGCAAACAGAAGTAAAGAGAAAGCTTGAATAGCACCATTTACATTGGACAAAACAGACTTTAAAACACAAAGACTATAACAAGAGACAAAGAAGAACACTATATATTCATAAAGAGAGCCATTTGATAAGAAGATATAATAACTGTAAACACTCACTAAACATGGGATCACCCAAATATATAAAACAGCTATTAAAAAACATAAAGCAAGTGATTGACAGTAGTACAATAATAGTAGGGAACTTTAACACCCCATTTACATCAGTGGATAGAACACCCAAACAGAAAATTGACCAGGAAACGGTGACTTCGAATGACACACTGGACAAGATGGATCTAACACATATATTTTCAGAACATTCCATTCTAAAAGAACACAATACACAGTCTTGTCAATGCAGATGGAACATTCTCCAGAATAGATAATATTTAGGCCACAAAACAAGTCTCAACAAATTCAAGAAAATCCAAGTCGTACCATGCATCCTTTTCAACCACATACAATGAAACTAGAAATCAACCACAAGAAAGAAATTTGAAAAAACACAAATACATGGAGGTTAAATAACATGCTACCACCAAACAAGAAATGGTTCAACCAAGAAATCAAAGAGGAAATAAAAATTACATGGAGACAAATGAAAATGAAAACAAAATGGTCCAAAATCTTTGGTATGAAGCAAAAGCTGTTTTAAGGGGGCAGTTTATACCAAGAAAGGTATATACCTCAATAAGCAAGAAAAATCTCAAATAAACAAACTAATCTTATATCTAAAGGAACTAGAAAAATAAGAACAAAACCCAAAACCAGTAAAAGAAAGGAAATTAAAAATATTAGAGTAGGAATAAAAAAAATAACCTAAAAAAGCAATGAAACCAGGAGTTGGTTCTTTGAAAACATCAGCAAATTGATAAACCTTTAACCAGACTCAAAGAGACAGAGGGGGGACTCAGATAAGCAAAATCATAAATAAAAGAACGGAAATTAAAAACAACACCACAGAAATACAAAACAGTATAAGCAAATATTATGAAAAATTATATGCCAACAAATTGGACCACCTAGAAGTGGATAAATTCCTAGAAACATAGAACCTTCAATCCAGAAGAAATCGATAATTTGCTTCAGAGGCAAATCTACCAAACATTTAAAGAAGACTTAACACCTATTCTTCTAAAACTATTCTAAAATATTAGAAGAGAAAGGAAAATTTCCAAATTCATTCTATAAGGCCAGAATTACCCTGATACCAAAACCAGATAAAGGCACTACAAGGGCGGGGGGGTGGGGGGAGAGAAAGAGAGACAGAGAGAACTAGAGGCCAATATCTCCTATGAACATAGATGCAAAAATCCTTAACAAAATAGCAAACCAAATCCAAAAATACATTTTAAAAATCAATCACCATAATCAAGTGGGATTTATTCCTGGGATGCAAGGGTGGTTTAGTATTCACAAATCAATCATAGTGATACATCACACCAATAAGAGAAAAGACAAAAAAACATATGCTCATTTCAAAAGATGCAGAAAAAGCATTTGACAAAGTCCAACAACTGTTCATGATAAGAAACCTTCAACAAAGTAGGTTTAGAGGGAGTGTATGTAAACATAATAAAGGCCATGTATGAAAAACCCACAGCTAATATCATACTCAATGGTGAAAAACTGAGAGCTTTCCCCCCAAAGGAACAAGACAAGGATGTCCACTGTCACCACTTTTATTCAACATTGTACTGGAAGTCCTGTCCACAGCGGTCAGACAATAAGAAATAAAAGGCATTCAAATTGGTAAGGGAAGAGTAAAACTTTCACTATTTTCAGATGACATGACACTATGTATAGAAAACCCTCAAGACTCCCCCAAAAAACTATAGAATTGATAAATGAATTCACTAAGATAGCAGGATACAAAATTAATACACAGAAATCTGTTGGAATTTCTATACAATAAAGTAGAAAGAAAAATTAAGAAAACAATCCCATTTATAATTTCACTAAAAATCATAAAATATCTAAGGATAAATTTAACTAAAGAGGTGAAAGACTTGTACTCTGAAAACTAGAAAAACATTGATGAAAGAAATCGAAGATGACACAAAGAATATCCAATGGGAAAAAGCCTCTTCAACAAATGATACTGGGAAAACAGGACAGCTACATGCAAAAGAATAAAACGGGACCATTTTCTTACACCATACACAAAAATAAACTCAATGTGGATTAAAGGCATAAGTGTGAGACCTGAAGCCATAAAACTCCTAAAAGAAAACATAGGCAGTAATATCTTAGACATCAACCTTAGCAATATTTTTCTACATACGTCTACTGAGGCAAGGGAAATAAAGACAAAAATAAAACTATTGGGACTACACCAAAATAAGCTTTTGCACAGCAAGGAAAAACATCAACAAAATAGTAAGGCAACCTACTGATTGGGGGAATACATTTGCAAATGACATATTCAGTAAAGAGTTAATATCCAAATTATACAAAGAACTCATAAAAGCTAACACCAAATAAATAAATAATCTGACTAAAAATACACAAAGGACCTAAATAGACATTTTTCAAAGAAGACATACAGATGGCCAATAGACACATGAAAAACTGCTCAACATCACTCATCATCAGGGAAATGTAAATCAAAACCACAATGAGATACCACCTCATACCTATAAAAATGCCTAAAACAAAACAAAACAAACAAAAAAAAAACCCACACGAAACAACAAGTGATGGCAAGGATGTGGAAAATAAGGAACCCTTGTGCACTGTTGGTGGGAATGCAAACTGGTGCAGTCACTGTGGAAAAAAGCAAAGTGGTTTCTCAAAAATTAAGAACAGAATTACCATATGATCCAGTAATTCCACTACTGGGTATTTACTGAAAAAATACAAAAACATTAATTCAAAGGGACACATGCACCCCAAAGTTTATAGCAGCATTATTTACAATAGCCAAGTTATGGAAGCAGCCCAAGTGTCTGTCCATTGATAAATGAATTGGATAAAGATGTGTTATACATATACAATGTAATAGTACTCAGCCATAAAAAAAGGAATGAAATCTTGCCATTTGCAACAACATGGGTGGGTCTACAGTGTATAATGGTAAGTGACATAAGTCAGAGAAAGACAAATACCATATGACTTCACTTATATGTGGCATTTAAGAAACAAAACAAACGAGCAAAGGGAAGAAAAAGGAGAGAGACAAACCAAGAAACCAGCTCTTAACTATCGAGAACAAACTGATAGTTACCAGAGGGGAGCTGAGTGGGGCTGGGAGGAGATGGTGAAAGAGGTGATGGGGATTTAGGAGTGTACTTGTGATGGTGAGCACTGGGTGATGTATGGAATTGTTGAATCACTATATTGTACACCTAAAACTAATATAATACCGTATACTAACTCTACTGGAATTTAAGTTTAAAAAAATTTTTTTTAAGAGACAAAAAAACAGAATCTTAACTATAGATAAAAAACTGATGGAGGTGCCTGGGTGGCTCAGTAGGTTGAACGACTCTTGATTTCTGCTCAGGTCATGATCTCACGTCTCACAGTTTTTAGATCAAGCCCTGTGCTGTCAGCATGGAGCCTGCTTGGGATTCTCATTCTCTCTCTCATTCTCTCTCTCATTCTCTCTCTCTCTCTCTCTCAAAACAAATAAAATAAAAACTTAAAAAAAATGATTACCACAGTGGAGGTGGGTGGGGGCCTGGGTAAAATAGGTGAAGGGGATTAAGAGTATACACTTATCGTGATGAGTACTGAGTAATGTATAGATATTGTATCACCATATCGTACCCTTGTAACTAATGTCACACTGCATGCTAACTATCCTGGAAATACACACACACACACACACACACACACACACACACACAATTTGTTTTCTTTTTTATTCATTTTGTGTGTGTGTATGTGTGTGGCATAAAACTCTTCCACCACTAATCGAATTCCATTTTACATTTTGTTTCTTGTTTCCATAGATGACAAAATGACAGAGTTATGCACACAGATGTCTGGATTAGACTAACACAGATAGAATGATTTGGGAATACCAGTGAGGCCCTAACACTCCCTAAAATCTTCTAACAGATTTGCATAACATGACTGTTGGACCTTATTCTGCCACTGATACCTTCTTTTTAGCTTTCTGGTATATGAGGTCCATAGAGTAGAATCTCTAAAATCTTAGAAATGATAAATGGAAATCTTTGGAGACTTGATCCTCAAAATAAACATACAATCATGCATGTACATAAATATCTTCAAAAGAGTTGATCCCAGGACAGCAAAATTTTACTATAACATAATTAAATGTACTAATATAGTTCAAGAAAGTCTATATCCCACCATGGGGGATGAGGGTAGGGTGGGACTGGTCTATAAAAGAAGTGAAGAAAAAGAAGATTCTAAAAGAGAAATATAGTCTGTGATTCCGTGAAGCTAATGTCCAGCAGAGAGAGATTCTTTTTCAGTAGACTTTAAACATCTCTGGTCCTACTGGCAAAATCATCCTGATTTGAGTCATCAAGTTATTTTAGTCCTACTAGCAAATATTTCATTAACCCAACTTCCCTTTCTTCAATTCCTCAATCACAATAAAATTTTGTAAATAACTTTTAGTATTGTATTACAATTGCTTGCTTACAGGGACAAAATATGCTAATCATTCCAACATATATGTTCCTGTTCCTGGAAAGTAATTTCTAATTGTAAGCTAAAATTTTTGTATTGGGCTAGAGCAAATATCATGTCCTCACCAAATCATTTTACTGAAGAGATTGTTACACTAGGAAATGTAGGGGCTGTGGGGCTAAATAAAGTGAAATGTTTGTTGATCACAGCATTACAAGTGTTCTTGTGATTTGTTTTCTATGTGAATTGTTCATATCTATGGGATATGAGAGGAAGTGATGTGTGACCAATAATCCTGGGTCAATAAAATAGTTGTTCATTCTCCACATTCTCTTTTCTCCTTCTCCAGCAACCTGGGAACCATGTGTTCTTCGTGGTGTAACTGAAAATTTGAAGAGGTAGGCAAAGTTCAAGTTATGGAGGGCCTCAAATTCCTCACTAAGGAAACTGGTTAAAGAACTACTGGAAGATACAAGCACAGTGTAAAAGTCTTAGAGAATCATTTCAGCACAGTGCACTAGTTACAGTCTGAAAAGTGGATTTCAGGAAGAACGGATGAAGTGGGAGAATGGGCATTACAGGAACACAAGTAAGAAATGAGAACCTAAAGAAAAAGATTGGAACTTGTGACAGAGATATCTGGATGAAATTTAGAGCTGTCAAGAAAGTACAAGTGACCAGTAGAGTCAAGGATAATGCTATTTTTTGGACTTCTGCACCTGAGAGTATAGTTGAATGCATTATTACCTAAAATGTACGACAGAAGAAAGTAAAGATCCTGTCTCAGTTTCTTCCAGAAGTTTCAGCTTATGTCTTTATTTTCATCCTTGCATTTGTATAGTTCATTAGAATTTTCAAACTATTCTCAAAGTCAGTATCTAAGCCAGCAATTGAACTAAGAGATTGTTTTTGCTCCAATCTTTGTTTTCTTTTTATAAAAATCTAACTCTTTATTCTATTTGATGGGAACATCTCATACACATTTTATGTAAACTGCATTTAATATATTATATTTTAAATTCTCAGAGGTTGTGAACTATATGTTTGTTTTCCACCCTTTTGCTCAATTACATCCATCAGTTCATGTAAAACCCAGATAAAAGTCACATGCATTTGAGCATTTTTTAAAGACTTTTATTTTTTTTCTTCCAAGCTTTTATTTAAATTCAAGCTAGTTAACATATAGTGTAGTATTGGTTTCAGGAGTAGAATTTAGTGATTTACCACTTACATACAATACCCCTCATCACAAGTGCCCTCCTTAGAAGCCCATCACACATCTAGCCCATCCTCCAACCCATCTCCCTCCAGCAACCCTCAGTTTGTTCTCTATAGTTAAGAGTCTCTTATGGTTTGCCTCCCTCTCTGTTTTTATTTTATTTTTCCTTCCCTTCCCCTGTGTTCATCTGTTTTGATTCTTAAATTCCATCTATGAGTGAAATCATATGGTGTTTTTCTTTCTCTGACTGACTTACTTCACTTGGCATTACACTCTAGTTTCATCCATATCATTGCACATGGCAAGATTTCATTCTTTTTGATGGCTAATATTCCATTCTGTGTATTTGTGTGTGTGTGTATGTATGTGCATACACACACATACATACATACCACCTCTGCTTTATCTATTCATCAGTCAACGGACATTTGGGCTCTTTCTATAATTTGGCAATTGTTGACAGTGCTGATATAAACATTGGGGTGCATGTACCCCTTTGAATCACCTCTTACATTGTTAGTGGGAATGCAAACTGGCACAATCACTCTGGAAAATAGTATGGAGGTTCCCCAAAAAGTTAAAAACAGAACTACCCTATGACCCAGCAATTGCATTACTAGGTGTTTATCCAAAGAATACAAAAATACTGAGCCTTTTTAAACATTACCTTCAATTTTTATTGAAGCCTCCAGAATTCGTAAAGATATGTAAACTGGCAAAACTATTTTGTGAACAAAAAATTTTGGCTCTCAATCAAGTTTTCTTGGTTAACATAATCTTAGGTTCAAAAACGTCATTTATAGTGATAACTGTGTTGTGCAGTATTACCTTCAGTTAATCTGGTCTACTGTAACTTTGAAATTAGACTTCATCCTGCACTTTCACTCCTCAGGCATGTTTCCTTGACTTTCCAGATCAGATCAACCTTTCTCTTGTACATGACAGCCAAGATCCAGTTACCATAACTTTGTGGCCATTATTAGAGTTGGGAATTCCCATTTTCTTTAATGACTGTAATCACTCTTTGTTTCTCTTACCTGACCATACATGCCTTTATTTCTTCTTCTTCTAGTATCTCTTGGTGTTTACCAAAATTACTGAGCACTTAAATTAAAGTGCATTAATGAATAAATACATGAAACATGTTTTTTAACGTTTATTTTATTGTGAGATAAACAAAGACGTAGGATCCAGAGCTGGCTCTGCACCCACAGCAGAGGGCTGGATGTGGGGCTCGAATTAGTGAACCAGGAGATGGTGACCTGAGCTGAAGTCAGAAGTTCAACCGACTAAGCCACCCAGGTGCCCCCTTTTTTTTGTATTTTTAATCATCATTCTATTTTATCTGAACTTTATCCTCTTGTTTCTTCTTTTGGTTTTCATTGATGTGTATGTTTTTGTTTTTGTTTTGTTTTTGCCATTCTGCTTTCAGATGTTTTTACTGGACAACAACATACACTAAAAATGCTAAGTGTTAAAGAGTATATGGAAAGTCTATCAAAAAAAAAAAAAAAGAAAAACCCTACAACATTTTAAGCTCTTTACTCCTATTAACCTCAAGGAATCATTTAATTTCATAAAACAGGTGACATAATGGCCTCTAGGGCTCCATGCTCAGCAAGATACAGCAAAATGACTTAGCCATATTTTTATTCTCTTCTTCTCTTCAGGAACCTCGAAGACAAGAGGTCAATTTAGCCCCATTTTATTCTTAAAAAAAAATTTAGTGCTCTTGACAGGTGTCAGATTGCAAGTCCTTAGAGACAAATGTTTCCTGTTTGCCATCAGAGCATTTATAGCACAGACAGAGCTATGTGGTTTTGCTTCCTCTTGCCTTGTCCCTTACCTTATCCACAGACCACAATCCAGACCCTCAGAGAGCAACTCCAAATGCAGCAGAGTAATTCAGTCTCTGGCTATTAAATCATTGAATCTTGAGCACATGTTTCCTACAGGAATGGCAGTAAACACACTTGTGATGATGTTTCTTGTGTGATGCTATAATTTATTCCCTATAAAGTAGATAGAAATATTCAACACACTATACAAGAGTTACCAAATAAGCATGCAATCAAAACATCTTCAACCTTCTTTTGTTGTCATCAATGTCATAACAGGTGCTTTTAAAATTATATTAAATTTGTTGTAATGGCTTCAAACTCTACTGTCAGAAGTTTGGTAATTTTTCCCACTTTCCAATTTTAAGGATGAGTAACTTAAAACTTCAACAAACATCAAATATAATGATTTACAAAATATTTATTTCTTCCTGAAACATTTCCCATACATTGATATTATTAACAAGTCTTCAGAATTTTCTGGGGAAGTTCCAAGAGCTTTTTTGTCAAATGTCACTAAAAATTCTAAAATGTGTTACACTTAGTCTCATATCACATATAACAAACATCCTAGGAAGATGGACATAATCTAGTTGGGCATAATGTCCACACAGAGGAGACTGCCTACATTATAATAATGACAGGATCATCAGATTTAAAGGGTTGAGGCCATCTTTTTATCAGAAGAGGGAGCAATCTTTCACTTTAAATCCAGAAAACGTTCCAAAAATGAGAGAGAGGTGACAATCCAGCATGGGCACATAGTCAGTAAAAGTCTGACTTGGGTGGTTGAAGATGGTGACTGTGGGTCATTACTCTACCACCAGCCACATAGCTATAACAGACATCTTTCAGTGACAATTCATCACATGGCCTTCTACCGTATTATCATGCAGAGTGTCATTTTGAGAATCAAATCCATGTCGACAGAACTTTCTTCAGTTTTAACACTGAAAAGAACAAGATGTTCCACCATTCCTAGTCCTAAGAGGTAAGTCTTTATCGGACTCCCATTACAGTACCAACACTACCAATTTCACAGTCATCCTGGAAAGGAAGGTCAGGAGCTTTTAAACTGGATGAGTTGGTGGCAGGATAAAATCCAGTGCCCAAAGAAATATGATTCCAAAAACACTGTGGATGTTTTTATATCCCTGTTCCAGGAATTTTGGAGCTTGGATCCCAGCATCTTGATACCATTCCAATCAAAAACTGGCACAAATGTCTCTGAGTTTCAGTGGCAGACCATTTCCTCAATGTAGTTATTGACATCTTTATTCATTTCCTCATATCTTTCCTGGGCATATGGAGAAAGTCAGTGCAATATATTAAAAAAACAATGAAATCAAAAAACAAACAAACATTAACAATGTTTATAAAAACGAAGGTCATTTTTACAGACACGGTTCTGGCCACATTTTTAGATATAAGTTTCATATTCACCATCAACCTCAGCAATAATCAGGATAGATCACTAAGTTATGCTTGCAATCATGTTTCTAACAAAGATATTAGGTCCTATGACCTCAGTGATGGCCTCACAGAAAGTGCTCATCTCATATTTCTCCAGTAGGATACTATATGTTTATCTTCACCAAAACCCACATAAATTCAAAGTATTTCTTCCTCATCTCAGAGCCTCCCTCAAGCTCCTTTTTTGTCCTGTTATTAATTCTATCATTCTTCCAGATCAAGTGGTCACTAGTGTTGAATATGTTAGAACACATGCATCTATGTGTTCTATGTATCGGTGTTTTTATCTTTTTCTTTCCCATCTTGATATGGACTTAACGATGATTTCCATAGTACCTGGATTGTGGTTGAAGATACTGTATCGTGAAAGTTTTGTTTATACTGGATGTTAGAGAACATAATCTGTAAACTGTTATTCTGTTGAAAATTTTCCATTATTACTTATTAAAGTTACTCTCATAATCAGCCTCTCTATAATATCTAAAGTACATCAGGAAATTAAAAGTCTAAAAATAACCTCCATAGCATGTTTTAATTATGAGTGATTGATTAACAAAATGTTCTCCCCAGACCCCTAAGTATGATCCTCTAGAATCAACCTGGAATAATCTTAAATCATGTGAACACAGAAAGAAGTGAATGTTTATTGAGTATTATCCTATGCTGCAGTCATGACACCATTTGCTAGAGAGAGAGAGATGAGTAAGACATTGTCCCAGAACTCACAGTCCAGTGAGGCACATTCATTTTCTCCCTTCATTCATGAAGTGGCCTATCTTCCTCTTTCTTACAGTGGATGCTGACAGAACTTGTACAAGGGAATTGATGAAAACACAAGCAAAAGAGATAAATGGCAAAACCATCTGAAGTATTCTTTCTTGGGCTGGCTCTTCTCCAAATGACAACTGATAATTAGGTAAGTAAATGAGACCTTACTGAAACAACGGACTTTCTCTGATTAAAAAACCATGCAGCATAATGACATATTGCAGAGGGAACAACCTTTCGCTTCATGCTCACGACTCTCTTGTTGACTTATCATTCAGTATTGGGTAGAGAAGCAGCTAAATGTACAAAGTTTAGGGTCAAGAGAAAATTTCCCAAAGCTTTATGGGTAATTAGGTTGGGTTATATTAGGCAAGGGAGTATTCATTAGTTACAATGCAAACACTATGTGGTTACTAGACATTCACATCCCGGCATGGTTCCTAGTTCAGCCCATAATTACCTATTCACCAGATGATCAGTTTTGCAGCCCAGTGAAGAAGGAATCCTCTGGAAACACTGTTGTGTCACCCTGGAAACATGGTGACTAACAGAGCAAGTGAGCTAAGCAAAACTTCATTATTTCTGAAGAGGAAAAAGCATTTCTTTGGAATTTTCTTACCACCAGAGAGAGCCTTATGAATTATTTAAGTGGTCTCCTACATGTGATTTGAGGAGTTGGTAAGAGGCTCTAAGGTATCAACTGGTGATGGCTCCACTATAGATTACCTCTATAGATTCAGTTCTCCAAATATTGGTCAACTTTCAAATCAAGAATCACAAGGCAAAACCCCAATTCTGCCAGGAGGCTAGTATTTTAAATCAGAGTCAACTAATAATTTAGGCCACCATTTAAGAAAGGTGACCACATGATTCAGTTTATCCAAGACAATCTTGCTTGGTTTATACTCCTTGTCATAGCATAATCATTCACTATCAGTCTGGGTTAGATGATAATAAATTTTATGATAATTCTAAGGCCCAGTCAAGCTGTGTGGTTTCACATAACAGAAACCACTCTGGCTAATTTAAGTTTTGGGGGAAAAAAGATCTGATTGGTTGAACTAAAACTGTATATTCAAACTGCAGTTGCCAGAGAGGAAAGAACACTAAAACGTAGCCTTTAGACAGAGTGCTGCCTCTGAACAAGAGGCTGTGGGCAAATTAACAAAACCAGAAGAAGAGTACAGGGGTTGAAAAATAAATAAATAATAATCTCTTTTCCTTCTGGCTAATTTCTAATGTGTTGAATTATAATTTGAGGTGACAATACATATCTCATAAGGACATAAGGAGACATTAGTTAAATGGGAGAAAGAACCCCAAACCAATTAATTTCTCCTTCGTAGTGTTACCCAGAAACACTTCTTTGCACGTCTGATCAGGACACTAAATTCTATAAATGGTTAGATGCCCTAAATTTGTTGATAGATCTATAAAGCAATACAATAATATAATAGTAAAATTGAAAATATTTATGGAAAGTGTTAGTAATTTCGCCATTAAAAACTCACTTCTTTATAAGAATCCCTAATGTTATTACTAGTACACTCGTTAATTAGGCATACATGGCAACCTATGTGTAAAATGGGAAGAGTGCTATGGTTTGAGATTTTTACTTGCAAAAAAAAAAAAAAAAGTTTATGCAGGAGTATGAAGCTGCTGTTTAATTTTTAAATGCAAAATGTTGTTTTCATAAATTAACGGACTCTTTATAGAAGATAATAGAAATAGTTCATTTCCTATAAAAATATAGAAAAGGGGTCAGAGACCACCAATGATACTTTGGAAAACAAGGAAAAAAGCTCAATTCATAGATGGCAAAGTATAGATGGGTGATGGGTATTGAGGAGGGCACTTGTTGGGATGAGCACTGGGTGTTGTATGTAAGCGATGAACCACGGGAATCTACCCCAAAAACCAAGAGCACACTTTATACACTGTATGTTAGACAATTTGACAATAAATTATATATTTTTTAAAAAAGTTTATTTATTTATTGTAAGAGAAAGAGAGAACACAAGCAGGGGAGGGGTGGAGGGAGAGGGAGAGAGACAGTATCTCAAGCAGGCTCCATGCTATCAGCGCAGAGCCCGATGCCAGGCTCAATCTCACCAACCGTGAGATCATGACCTGAGCTGAAATCAAGAATGGATGCTTGGCTGACTGAGCCACACAGATGCCCCCTTGTAAAATGGTCTTGGGGATTAAATGAACTTCTGCATTTAAAGAAAGGCTTTTATCATGTGGCAAACTCTCAGTAAAGGTCACTATTCCTACAAAAAAAAAAGTTACAGAAAAAAACAAAAAGAAAAACCTTGCCCTATTCCAAATGTGTTGCTAGAAATATAACCATTATCTTCTACTTAAGCTCATAATAATCATTTTCCTTATAATAAAATTGTTTAAAATGCTGATATACAATATTAAAATACCTATCATGTGACACTCAAGAAAGGAGCTTTGATTTTTGTTTTGATAAAAAAAAACACATCTCTCTCCAAATAATAATGAAACAAGGGCTCAATAAATGCACCTTCATGTATTCATTCCTAGTAATTGTAATAGTGATTTGGGAATTGACCATCCTTTATTCTTTTAATTCTTTATGTAACCATAGCCTAGAAACTGACATTCTGTTTACCTTAACATCTAGGTAGGCAGTATGACTGCAATATATTTTTTACTAATATTAAATCCTGTTCTACCATTACATATGGCTTAACTTTAATTTTGAAGCCTGAAAACAAAAATAAAAGTGCCATACATGAACTTATACCTAGCTCCACATACTGTTTAAGACAAAACACATCTTTCATAAAAGCATTTTCCTCTGGCAGGCCCATTACAACTATGCTTAAAGATTCTATGTCTTCTCTAAATGTTCTTTTCTTTACCTCTATATTTCTTGATTGATGATGAAAACGAACTTCAGAGACATGTTAAGAATGATCCCCGTATAGATTTTGCACTGTACAATAAATGCCTAATCACAGTGGGACTATTTGTAAGTGATCCATCCTAATAGAAGGAAAACATAACAGAGTCTATCTATCCTGCCGTTAAAAGTCCTTCAGAACATGAGTGATTGCTAATTGTATGCTTAAAAAAAAAGTTCTGACAGTACAATAGACTCCATTCAAACTAGGAAATGATGAGGTCCGTGCCAATAAAATATACACACTCCACAGTTTATTAAACCCTTCACATGACCACAAAAAATGCAAATCAATGCAATATTAAATAAACAAATAAACTTAAAAATGTGGGATTATTACACTGTACTCCACAGGTTATATATTATTATACTACAAAAGATATAATTTTACCTAGAGTTTAAATCAAATAATCTTAGATTTTTAATTAAAAGTACAGAGTTTCACTTAAATATGAAATTAATAACCAAAGGCACACTATTTACTGCTATGGGTTACCACTGGATCACTGATCAACTACAAGTAAGACTAAGAAAAAATGTTCCTTAAATGCTTGAAGAAAATAACTTATGGCAAATTCTTTATATACTCAATTATCTACAACTTCAAAGCACACAAATCTAAATGAGTATCATGATGAATATGGAGACAAACAGCATAATTCATATGTATTCTATATGCATTAAATGCCTTGCTAATGTTCTTTTTATCTTCATGAATAGAAGTACTTCAAATTTTCACAGAATTTTACCACCTTTTTTCAATGAAGAAGCTAAAAGATGAAATCACACACTTCTTAGGATGATAAAACAGAAATATTAAGCAATATTTAGTACCCACTGCATATATCGTCAGTAATGTTCTTAAAAATCAAAGTCAGAATTTAGAAGTTCTATATTTCATATTCTGCCACAGATCACTAGGACATCTATTCAGTGCATAATATGATGACCACATTGTCTAATTATACCCTGTAAGGCTGATTATTTGGTGAATAACCAGGAACTCAAATAGAAAATATCCAATAGTGAATCCAAACAAAAACTTCCACCAATGCCTTTTATATTAAAATATGCCATTCTAGAGCCTAATATCTATTTCAGGGCTTTCTTCACTATGAACTTCCAAATAGATTAATAGCTGGTTTTATTAAGTAATGCCTTATCCTTTTCATTTACTTCTTGGCCAATGCATATCTGAGATCCTAAATCCCATAAATACACAAGTATGATTCTCAAGGAGGATAAAATATAGTCAGAATTCACTCCAAAGATACCACTAATAAATAAGAGGTAACTAATAGATCCACACTGTGCATAGCTCAGGGACTTAGGTAATAAATACTTTTATGCATTGTATTGTGTGAATAAAAATTGATGCATGGGTAATAATTTATCTATGCATATATATTTTAATAGATTTTACTGAATTTCACAAATAATATATGAATTAAGTTTTAAGGAAAACATTTATGACAAAAGTACTATTCTATACTTGTAAAGTCTAATAATGTACTAGATCTACAAACAACTTTCTCTAGTAGATATAGCATCAGGATATATTTTTTAAAAAAGATAAAATCCTATTTTCTCTCCTTTTTTGTTTGTTTTTTTTTTAAATTCTGTTTTCTGCAAAAATGGACCCCTCCCTACATGTACTCTACTTCTAATATAGCCAAGACTTCCCTCTTGTGGCTGGTTGATGTCAATATATACTCCTTCATCTTTTAAGTGACCAATTTCTTAGTGTTTCAGCAAAGAAACTGAAAAGAACAAAATTACATAGTTTAAGATACATGAAATCAGAGATGAATAAAATCTAATTTGAGGAAGCTTATCAGATTCTCTGAAATATTTTATAATTTAAAATAAGCCAATTAAATTCCCACTTTTCCTTCTAACACTTGGTTTAAAACCTTTGCATTTCTGAGTACTGATATCCTTCTTCTGTTCCTGCTTACATTCCTAGGGATATTACTTTATCAAAAAGCACTTTGCTGTTTTCTGAAATAAATATTTCCTATGTTGTTTAGATTATTTTTTTAGTCCTACGTTAAGTGGGGGAAAAATGTAGTTTTAATTAACATTACTGTTTTGAAAATACACAAAAAGCTAATTTTCCTGAAATTTAGGATTTATTGGGTAGGAATAAGAAAGGAGGAGAATAACTGTAACCTTTAATTCACTGTCATTTGTGAGTCAGGATAGTAACTAAATTTGTAAACAACAAATTAAAGTGGTAAAATTAGAAAAGCTAATGGTAACAAAGAGAAAGTGAGGACTTACTCTACGTGACTCTCTTTACCATTCATATTTCAGTTAATTTCCTAAAACTCTGTGAATATATTATTAACTTTCATCATGTAGCTGAGGAAATTGCTGTTTTGATAATTTCCATAGATAGACCCCAACCCAGAATGTTACACTATTAACAATTAATTGCTATATTACTTTTGCTAAACTACACTCTCATTTTTCTGCCTTTTTTTTTCTGCCTAACCTTTACTCTCAACTAAAAATGGAGAAATAGTGAGATAAGGATGTTAGTTTGATCAAAATTTCAGACCAAAATTATGTCTAGTTATGAAGCAAACCACATAGATTCTTTACTTCAGAGGAAAAATATATCTTCTTTTTGGCACTAGGCTTTACCCCATTCTAGCTGAGATAAATATTTCTTGGATGCTATGAAAAACACCTATCTAGAGTGATGTAAAAATACCACAGATTCTTCAACAGACTAGTTTGATGTTTCAAAAGTAGTCTGTTTTCTGATAATAAGAGGGAATACAAATTCCTAAAAAAATAAAATTGCAAAGAACTGAATGTGATATATTTTAACATTTCTATAAATCTAAAACTTAGGGATAGATACAATTCACTAAAAACACTTTTGAATTATTAACAAGCTTGTCAGCATTTGCTATTTCAGTACAGGCTCGAAGGCTGGTTGCTGTGTCTCCTCTTTGATAAGGTTTAAGAAAAATCACTTTCATGGTGATTTTCAAAGAATATCTTTGAGGCAACGTTTATATCATTGCCCACAATATGTGATGAATTCCAAAACATGATCACCACAATTTAGAGGATTCTTCCTTTTTAGAATTGTGAAGACAAAAAAAGAGGGCTGATTTGAAAATATTGTAAAATAGAAATGAATTTTTTGTCTTTTGAGAATGAACACCATCCTATAGGAATTAGTACAGTTTAAAAAAATGCTTTATAGTAACCTGGAAAGCTGTAACAGATCATCATAGACTGTTCCCAAGTTTATCTTCTTTATAGCAATATGTTTACAGTGATCCATAATGAAAGTGAATCTAGGCATGAATAAATATATAAGAGGGGTTGAAACTTGCCCTTATTTAAAATGTTATTTCCCCCTCTACTTTAATGAACAGAAAGTGATCTGAGAAAGATTTGCTCACTAATGCTAATAGATAGAGATTTTAAGTTAACACTTAACATGAAAACTTCTTTCAAAAGTCAACATGCGGTTTGAGTTTCAAATTGGTTATCTTTAATTCCACTAGAAATAAAGCATTGGACAGTAAAACTTGCTATATCTGAGAAATATCATTTGTGTTAATTCAGTGTCATGGAGAATCCTTCAGAGAAATATCAAGGATTGTCAAATGCTGCTAAACCAATGGACCATATTAGATTTATACCATGATGCATACTTCTGTTGAAAGCAATATTATATTAAGAGAGCATACAATAGACTTAAATACAGAAGACAAATCTGTCCATATATTTGTCATAAGATATGCACTCACAAGTTCTCTATTCATTCTAATTGCTATAAAGTACTAAATGCATCCTAACTAAACCCTCTATGGTCAAAAAAAAAAAAAAAGAATGCATACTATAATAATAAAGACACTTTCTTAAAATAGGTCTTGTCTATAAGAGATTGACTAGAAATTTGATCATGACATATTTGAGTTCTTACTACAACAGTGCTAAAATAAGTAAGTGCTTTCAAACTGCCATTACAGAATTCTACTGTGGTAGGGGCGAGGGGGTAACGTGTATTGATTTGTTTGTTTTGTCATATTTGACAACCATATTTCAAGGCTTCAACATATTTTTTCTCTTATATACAATTGGCCACTTAGGTTATCCTCTAAGTTATTTTTCTGATAATTAATCCAGATACACAAAAGAAATATTGAGTCTCTCCTGCCCTCAATAGCTCAGTACATTTTTTTTGGGCGGGGGGGGGGGTGGGGGAACGAAACACTAGAAAATGTTTAGAAAAAAAATTCTACCAAAAAACAGAAAATTATAATGGGCAAACTAAGAAAATAAACAGCCATGAAGAATAAATCAACAAAGCTTTCATAAATGAAATTTATGAAATTGTCATAAATGAAATTTGAGGAAATATTAATAATGCAGTAACTTAATATAATGTATTATATTTTCAAAATTTGTCCAAGTAAATTGTGTCATTTGTTCTTCACAACATCTCTTTAAGCTAAGATTTATTATATTCATTTAAACTAAATTAAATTTGTAGATTGTTGTAAGCTTAGAGGCACTGAAACTAAGATTCTAGATTGATAGGTTTGCCTTTGGTAAAAAGTATGAGACCAAGTATGTGTTCCTGAGCAAGTGTATGACATCATTAAAAAAAATCACAGCAACACCATCTCCTAAAAACTATGATGTATAAAATTACATTGAAGAAACTAGAAATGCTTATTATGAAGAAAACTTGCAAAGGATAGATTTGGAATGGTTGTGTTGTAGAATACATCTATTCCTTTTTGTTATTGTTCCTGAAGAGCTGACTAATGATCACTGGGAATTAGTCAGTCACATGGAAGCCTATGTCTGCCCAAATGTCTAACAATGTTTCATAGAAGGGAGAACTTCCTATCCCAGGAAGTATTCAGAGTCTAATCATTGGAGATAACAAAAGTAGCTATCTTATAAGGTTGTTGAGGATTATATGAAATAAGACATGAATAGCACTTAACACAGTAGGCTTTGCATGTACAGCATGATAAGACATCAGTAAATTTTAAGTATTATTATTTCACACACATACTCTCTTCTGCCTGCAAGGCATTTACAGACTACCTGCTATATATTAAGCAGTGAAGTACCACCTACAGTATAAAGACAAATAAGACAGTTTCTGCTTTTGAGGAACTTACTGGTCTCAAATCAAATGAAATGCCAAATTATTTCAATATGGCCTGATATGTGCCAACCAGTAACTGTGGAAGCACACAGGCAGGCACTGAGTTCACATGAATTCTAAGCAGCTGCCAGGAAGCTAACCAAAGGATCCAGAGCTCAGTTTCCTTCTTTCTATTTTGAGTGTTTTCAAAATTATCTAAGTTGACAATTTTAACAGGTGGCTAATCTCATCATTATTTTTTACTTCATATGAATTTCACTGTTAGAAAGTAGCCTGGTGCTCAGTAATGATTTCAACATTTCTGCATAGAAAGAGCTGAAAATGAGGTTGAAAAGTAAGGCTAGAGCATTCATCTGAAAGCTATATTTGCATAGTAAGCACATCAATTTTTAAATTATGATGTCTTTTTATTGGGATAGGTTTGGGAGAAGTGATAGAGAGCACGAGGATCATAAACCCTCCAAGCCATCATTTGGTGCTATCAGTACTGGCTTTATGATATAAAACACAACTTAATTATTTTTTGGTATTTCTTAAAATATCATCTTATTAAAACCTAAATCAACTTTTGCACAGCAAAGGAAACCGGAAACAAAGGAAAAGGCAGCCTACTGAATCAAAGGAGATATTTCCAAAACATACATCTAATAATGGGTCAATATCCAAATTATATAAAAAGCTTACATGACTTAATATAAATAAAACAATTAATATTGGGCAGAAAACTTGAATAGACATTTTTCCAAAGAAGACATAGATGGTCAACAGGCATGTGAAACATGCTCAGCATTATTCATCATCCAGGAAATACAATCAAAACTATAATGAGATATCAAAAATAACAGATGTTGGCAAGGATGTGGAGAAAAAGAAACCCTCTTGCACTGCTGGTGGGAACACAAACTTGTGCAGCCACTGTGGAAAACAGTATGGAGTTTCCTCAAAAAATTGAAAATATAACTACCCTACAATCCAGGAATTGCACTACTGGGTATTACTGAAAAAAAATACAAAAACACTGATTCAAAGGTATACACGCACATCAAAGTTTCTACCAACATTATTTATAATTGCCACACTATGGAAGCAACCCAAGTGTCCATTGATTGATGAATGGATAAGGAAAAGATGTGGGATGTGCATGTGTGTGTGTGTATGTGCATAATGGAATATTACTCAGCCATAAAAAGAATAAAATCTTGCCATTTGTAACAGCATGGATGGAGCTGAAGAGTATAACAGTAGACAAAATAAGTCAGTCAGAGAAAGGCAAATACTGTATGATCTCACTCATATGTGTAATTTAAGGACGAATACAAATAAGCAAAGGGAAAGAAGAGACAGAGACACACACAAACCAAGACACAGACTTAACTATAGAGAACAAACATTACCAGAGGGGAAAGTAGGTGGGAGGATGGGGGGAATAGAGTGTGGGATTGAAGAATATACCAATTATGATGAAATAAAATAAAATAAACTAATAAAATAGTTTGTAAATGGTTTAACGGAGTTTCTCTGCATCAATTTTTTTTGAACTTACTAATAGGTCAGTTTAGTATGATCAGTAGAACCAATCATTCATGTTGAAGTAAGTTCTAAACTCTTGAAGCAATTTCTAAACTCTTCAAAGTTACCCATGCAAATCCACCTGCTTAATTTCAAGATTATTATTAAAATGGCCACCATGTGTGCAGCACCATGCTAGCACCATGCTGGGTCTTCTGCAACGTGCAACAGAAATATGACTTGGTTCTACACTAAAACACTGGTAGCTTGGTTTGGAAACAAACAAACAAATGCAACTTTGACAAGATTTCCCTTCTCGCATGCACTTTGTCTTTGACACGACAAGGCTTTCTCTCTGCTTAGAGAACCATCTCTGCTGTCCACATCTTTCAGGATCTTTTGCATTCTTCAAATACCCACTGAATACCATGCCCTCTGATTTTCTGAATAAATGGTTCTTTTACAAAATACCATATAAATACCATTCTTACATTCTACTTTAATTTTTTTAATATAATTGTTTTGTTGTTTTCTTATTTTTCCGAATCTTACTGATCTGTGCATCCCTCACAGCCCCTAAAATAGCACTCTGCCCTCAGTGGGTGCTCCATAAACATTTGTTAAATAGTCCTGAATAGTCCTTGCTTTCCTCAGTTTAATAGTAAAAGAGGCAAAGAAGTAGCTATCACAAATATTAATAATTTTTATGTAATTCTAGTTTTAAAAACTTTCACAATGTAATTTGAACTCAAATAATGTGGTACATAAAAATGACTAGTTTTGTATTTCCATCAAATTCCTTTGTTATATAAATGGTAAATTGCAACTCACTAGCCAATATCCTGTTTTTAGCTCTGCCCTCTGATAAAGTTTTATAAAATGTGTGGATCACAGAACATAAAAGGGTAAGTTGAGCATTATCAAAATCATAGAGCTAACTAATAAAAGTAGCTTATTGAGATGTTTTTGAGCCAACATTCCATTATGGAAAAATGGCTCCTGTGTCATTCTAACATAGATTTGGGACAATCATTCTTTTTCTTAGGGCATTAATATGTCCTAGAAAATTAAGTTATGTGCAAATTTTTAAATTATAAAAACTAATAGAAAGAGATAAATAAAACAAAGATGTCTAAAAAAATGTAAGAATTGCATTACAACAAACTGTTTCAAAACCCACTACCCCCAAAGAAACTTTCTAATTTTGACATTTGGACAATCAAATATCTACTTATAACTCCTGCACAGAATACCTATAACTGTGGTGGTAATTTTTTGATGAGCTGTAGAAACCTCAATACTTTAGCTGACCTTGGGATAAAGACAGCCAGCACGTATAGAAGTTTATTAATAAATTGATTTACTCTAAGCTAGTAACTATTCCACCATTTTTTTCTTTCACTCCACCTTCCCTGTGACTTGTTTCCCCTTCCTCTATTTATTATTCCCATTCTATTTAATAATACCTAAAGCAGTATTACTTAAGTGAGTCACATGAAACAGTAGTTCCATGATATGTTCTATAATAAACCTGAGCCATTGTTACACAAGCATGGAAAATATTACATAACCCATTCCCCTCCATAGAAATTCAATGTGTACATTAATATATTAAAAGTTCTGAAAAAGAAAAATGTTCTGAGAAATCACCCAGTAAAGAAACCTTCTTAACTGGGTTAGCCAACAATTTCCAAATTTATTTGACTTTTACAAGTAACTTAATGATAAATAATAGAAGTTGATTATGTACCATGAATCACATTAATCACTTTACTTACATGATATCATGTAATCATCATAACAACTGTAGGAGTATATACTATTTTTACCCATGTATGCATATGAAGGTATTGAATCTTTGATGAATTAAGAATGTGCTAGAATTGATAGAACTGGTAAGACTGAGTGAGGACTGGTCTGTCTCAAGAACCCATACTTGTACCCACCTTGCTTTTCTGTCTCAGTAAAATTACACACTCTTAGAAAAGCTGCTTTAGATATGAGGGGAAGGGGAATATAACAAGGGTGATAGAGATGTTGTTTGTTCAAATTCTGTTCCTTCTTTAAAAAATATTATTTGAAAGAAAACATGATAGCAGTTTAACAAATTTGTGCATTTTTCTTAGATCCAAACTAAAAAGAGACCCAAAAGAACTTTCAAGTTCTCATTAAGCCTGATGCATGGTTCTTTGGGCTATACCAATTCTCTTTAATAAGATTTTCACCATTGTTCTGCTCTTACCTGCTTGATATCTGCTTCATTCATTCTTTTCTTTTATTCATTTTCACCTTACAATTTTGATATTTTGTTTATAATTCAAATTTACAAAGGATTGAGTGATGTTTCAGTTGAAGCTCAAACTTAGTCATCTCTCACACTTCTGCTTAATAATTATCATATGCATAAGGTTCGTTTAAAGTTAACCAAGCCCAACAATTAAAAAGAAAAAATAAATAATTGATTATAGACATAATTACTTTACATGATACATTATTGGGTTTTAAAGAGATTTAGAGATTCAGTTAACTTCCATAAAGTCTAACATTGTATGGGGTATTATACCAGACAAGGGAGGTAAAAATTAAAACAAGATATGGATTCTGTCTTTGAGGAATAAGGAGTCCAGAGGAGAAAAGTATAATATAACAAATAAAATTCTAATACTGTCATACAGAGAGTGATGGTAGAATGAATGGGGTATGCACAGTGCAACAGGATAAAACAGAACATTATCTCTCTGATTTTTGGAAGGTCAGTGAGTTAGCCAAATGAAGAATGTTATGAAAGCATAATGAAGTTCAAGCAGAACAGTATTCACTAACCACAGATGTGAGAAACAACAGGGTGTGTGTGTGTGTGTGTGTGTGTTTGAATAGCTAAGTATCTCAGGATTGTTAGGGTATGCAGTGTAACCTATGAAATAGTATCACAAGAGACAACATAGGTAGACACAGATCAAGCCACGCACACCTACTATATTGCGCCAATAGATTTGTGAAATACCCTGAATAATTTTAAGCATAGGATTAACATGCTCAGACTTGCATTCTGGATAGATTACAATGGCTTTATTCTGGGAAACATATATTCATGAAACATGACAGGTGATGAGACCAAACTGGACTTTATGATCATCAAGGTGACAAAGCCTTGAGTGAGAACAATGGTAATGAAGATGGAGATGAGCAGATCAATTCACATAGCATTAAGTGCTAAAACGGTAAAATGGTGGATTGCATTTGACATGTGTGCAGGGAGAGTGTTATGGATTAAATGTTTTGTAGTCCCCTCCCCCGCCAACCACAATCCATATGTTAAAGCCTTAACCTCCAATGTGATGGTATTTGGAGATGTGGCCTTTGGGAGATAATTAGATTTAGACAAGGTCCTGAGGGAGGTGCCCCATGATGAGACTTGTGCCTGTACAAGAAGAGGAAGAGAGACCATGTCTTTTTCTCTCCCCTCAGTATGTGAGGACACAGCAAGATGGTGGCCATGTGTAAGCCAGAGAGTTTTCACTAGGAACTGAATCTGTATGCACCTTGATCTCAGACTACCCGGACTCCAGAACTGTGAAAAATAAATGTCTGTTGTTTAAGTCACCCAGTTCTAGGTAGTTTGTATTAGCAGCCAAGTTGATTAAGACAGAAGGTGAGAGCAGAGACTGTCAAACTCAGCTCCTCCATTTGTAGTTTGTGTGAAGGGCTGAAGAATGAAGTCACAATCAAAACACAGAAAACAGAAGGAACGTTATGTTTGGAGGAAAGAAAATGGCTTTCCATTTGGGCACAATGAATTCAGGCAGGGATGCCTTATGAGTAATTTTATGAATATCAGAGGTGATGGAGACATGACAAAAAGGAGGAAGAGGCAAAAGCTTCTATAAGATATAAGCATGTATACAGATGCACCTTAAATGTGCTTCAAAAATGCTTTTCTTTCTCTATGCTTCATATAAAGGGAAGAAAAAAGGTAATTTTGCCTTAAGTGAATTGAAAACTAAGCAAATATTTTTGCATCTTGTGAACTTTGTCTTCCCTTGGTGGTACTTTATCTTCCTGAGGGATGAAAGTCATTTTGAAGAAAGTCTTACTGGATGCAAATAGGGAACTAGTTAAAGAATTCCATGCTGGCTTCTCAATAGGAACTGGGGGAAAAGGGAGAAAAGCCATATGAGAAGAAAACTCCTAACAAGCTTTCACTGTGTGCAAGTCTGAACTTGTTCCTAACGTAAGACAGTGAAACCCAGCTCACTCTAACCTAAGGGGGGGGGGGGAATATATATATATATGTACATATATATATGTATATATATGTGTGTGTGTATATATATATATATATATATATATATATATATATATATATAATTGATTCACATGACCAAAAGATTCAAGAAATAGCTTCAGGCATTGCTTGATCCAGTCTCCAGCAATACCATCAAGATTTAAATATGTTATATGTCAATTATACTCCCATAAAAAAATTCAAGTGTTATCTTTTTTGTCTGATCTACTTCTCTCTGGAAGGCCTCATTCACATATTACTTCTGTGTACAATCAGGACCCTTAGTAGCTCTCTGTTTAAATCATCTTAAACATTTTATTGGGAAAAATGCCTTTTTATTCTGAGCTCAAAAGGAAGTGCAAGAATTGAGCCTCACTGGCCAGGCTAAGGGCATGTGTTTATCTCTGAACCATTATGTCCAGTGGGGACAGAACATGCATATTGGCCCCGTCTGGATCATTAGCACACAGCAAATGCTGGCAGAAGAGGATAGTGGTCAGCACCGCTGAATAGTAGGGGTTCCCTCTACAGGAACTCAGGCCCTGATTTAAGAAGACAGAATGCACACTGAGATGGCAAAATCAACAGCTGTCCACTTCAGAGACTTACCACAAAAATAACCAGGTCAGAAGAAAGGTATGCTTGCCTTTATGTTGTGTTTGTGTATGAGGGTATGTGTGTACATCTACAGTGAAAAAAAATCCACAGCCTGCACCTCCTCTTTGCTCTGTTCCGTTTGGGAAACTCCTCCCTCACACCCACCAGATTTAAAAAGCTGGGGAAGATCCTAACCTGGTCCCTGGCCCCTGACTCTTAATAATCATATTAGTTCTTGGGAAAAACTTCCCCAGGTAACTTCAATTCTGTCCTTTCCTTTCACTTGGAGCTACATGTTCAAAACAAATGATACCCTATCCAGTTTAGCATCAGAAAAACTTGAAATGACTCCTTTTCTCTATATTCACTCCCCAGATGTTTAGCACAGCACAAGGAAACATACAAATGGCAGCTCATTTAGAGTGTGGGGAAAAGGGTCAGGGACCATAATATGACCAAGACAATATGAAATTTAAAACCTTTTTACTGTTGCCTTCTTTTCTTCACAAAGTAAATATACTCATTTTTCCATTCCCTCATTCCCTTGCTGTCTGCTTCCTTCTCCCATTAAATTAACACAAAGACAGTTATCAATCATGCACAATTCATTGTAAATGGGTCTCAGATTGGCAGACTTACTCTCTGTCCCTCTAAAATTGCTAGGGGCCAGAGAGGATGTG